>NC_081425.1:91636924-91794424 GCF_949786415.1 Peromyscus eremicus | reverse complement strand
AGTCACTCACCTCTCTTGGTTCACTTTCTTCAATAGATACAGTTGTTTGGGTGACTGATTCTTTTTCTTTTGTGTATATGCTTGTGTTTAGGTTATGTTTGTAAGAGCTTTGGTGGGTTGTTTCTTTCACAGAAGTGGTTTGTTTCATCTCAAATCACCAGTGTGTGTGTTCACAGTAGTAGTTCATAGTATTCTTTTATCTTTCTTTTTTTTTTTTTTTTTTTTTTTTTTTTGAGACAGGGTTTCCCTGTGTAGCTTTTAGAGCCTGTCCTGGAACTCACTCTGTAGCCCAGACTGGCCTCGAACTCACAGAGCTCTGCCTGCCTCTGCCTCCCGAGTCCTGGGATTAAAGGCGTGTGCCACCACTGCCCGGCTCTTTTGTCATTCTTAAGAGGAGAAAAAAAAGACAGAATCTTGCTAGTAATCCAGACTGTCAGCTGTCTTATAACTCAACTTCGTAGCCCACTCTGGCCTCAAACTCATTATTCTCCTGCCTTAGCATTCTGAGTGTTAGATTACATATGTGTGCCATTCCACCTGCCCCTTCATCATACTTCCAGTGTTGTTTGAGACAGTTATGATGACCTCTCTCTCATTTTTATATTAGTATTCTGTTCACTGTTCTCCTTCCTTCTCTCATCTCTGCTTTTTACCCTTCCTCACTGGTGCTGGAAGTCCAATCCAGGGCCTCACACATGCCAGGCAAGTAGTCTGCATCCCCATTTGTTTTCTTTTTAAATATTGAGACAGAATCTCCCTAAGTGGACCAACTGGCTTTGAAATTACTTTGGAGCTCTTGCAGGCCTTGAAGTGATCCTCTTGCCTCAGCCTCCTTAGTAGCTGTGCAGTTAGAGGCCTACACTACAAGGCTCAGCTATTGCTGCTATCTCCTTCTCCCTCTTACTTCCCTTCTGACTTTTTTCTCCAGAACTACTCTTTTCCTCTTCATTCCTAGAGATATATCTGTTATATTTACATTTTCAGATAGCCAGCTTTTGTTTTTTGTTGGTTTCGTGTATTTCCCTGATTCCAATTTCATTGATTTCTACCCTGTTTTTCTTGTAGTACCTGCTTTAGGTGGTATTATTAATTTTTATGTACCAAGTGTTCCATGTTTGTGTTCAGTGGGAGTTTCTTGAGGTGGCGTCTTTGTCATTTTGACCGGGTAAGACTGTTTCCTTGCTTGCTGGCAGAGTGTTTCACTTGTATTTATCATGCCTTAACCTGAGACACTCTCTTTAGGAAGTTGTCTTCAGATTTAATTTTACGTGATTGTCTATTCCTGTAGTTGGAAGTTTTCCTGTGTCACGGCCAGTCTGCAGCCGCTCAGACCCAAATAAACACACAGAGGTTTATATTAATTACAAACTGTATGGCCATTAGCTCAAGCTTATTACTGACTAGCGCTTACACTTGAATTAACTCATAATTCTTATCTATGTTTAGCCATGTGGGTTGGTACCTTTTCTCAGTTCTGCCTTGTCATCTTGCCTCCTCTGTGTCTGGCTGGCGACTCCTGACTTAGCCTTCCTCTTCCCAGAATTCTCCTTGTCTGCTTATCCCGTCTATACTTCCTGCCTGGCTGCTGACCAATCAGCATTTTATTTATCAAACAATCAGAGCAATACATATTCATAGCATATAGAATGATATCCCACAGCACATTTCTTTCTTTAAACTTTGAACTGATTTGCTACTTGAGATTTGGGTGGTTTCTGCAAGAGTGACTGAGAACAATCTTCATTTCAAAAACAGTATTTTCCTACTCAGTTTAGGCTAGTTAGTAATTTGTAGTTTAGCAGTTATATCTTATGCTAGGTGAAGAGACAGTTGAATACCAGAGGCTATGCCATTTTTAAAAGTTTAATTATTCACTTTGTAATATTCTGGGTTAGCTGGTTTGATGTTTCTGCATCTTCTATAATTTTCCACTTTTTAAAGCATTTGAATTTAGCTTAATTTAAAAAAAAAAAACGGAGTACATATATACACTTCACAACTTTTCCCAGTACTCTTGTTCCTGCCACTTTTGAATTTTATAGAAGGGGAAATTAAGGTAAAATAAAATCAAGTAACAACATTATATCTGATGCATAGTGAGGCCTGTGATTCTGCATCATGTTCTTCCTCCCCTCCTGTTCATTACAGTGCAATAGGTGGCATTCCTGTTACCATAGTACGTTGGTATGATATTGCAAGACCCACGTATTTAAGTAAAAGTTTTGAGATGCTTAATTGGAAGTATTTAGAGCTTCTTGGGTATTCCTTTGAATTAGTGTCCTTTGCTACTGTTTTCATGAATAATGACATTTTTTTCCAAAGATCGAGGCTTTAAAAAGTATATTAAATCTAGAGTATGAATTTTAAAGTATTTTGTAATATAATGTTAAATGAAACTAAAGTGCTTCATAAGACAATGTCTGTAGCTGGTATTTTTATATATAGTTCCTGCTAGAATTGGAGGGTTATTATTTTAATAGGAAAAGCATGTTTTATTCACAGTCCTAAATTTTGGGTCAGAATTTAAAATTATTATTCTTTGGTATGTTAACATGGCACTCCTACATCCCCATTCCTGGCTTATTTTTTGCCCTATCTGCTTTCCAGAAGTTACTAGAGCCTGCTGGTTCACTACCCTCATGACACATAGTTTTTGAAAAGATTTTGCTTTTTGTTTGTTGTTTTTATTTTGAAACCTTGCCTCACTATATAGTCTTGGTTAGCCTGGAACTCATATTGTAGATCAAGCGGGCCTTAAACTCAAGAGATCCACCTCCCTCCTCTTGAATGTTGGAATTATAGACATGCATTCCCATTCCTGGCAACACCAAGGATTTTGAAAGCTGCTTCCTTATGTGATAGCAGCAAAATCCTTGGATCTCTCATGGAATGGATGTAAATTTTCTGAAAATTTAATTTTCACTTGAGAGTTTGAGTTTTGTCCTTGTCTGTGGACACTGCTGTTTGCTTTTCTTTGAAGTGATAGACTCACTTTAGTCATTATCAAGAAAATATCTTCTATGTGCCCTATTTCAAGTCACTATAGTTTGTAACTCTAGCACTTAGGCAGAAGTAGGAGGATCCTGAGTTCTGTACAGCCTGACGTGCTTGAGCATGCTTAAATATGTCTGTCTGTCTGTCTGTCTGTCTGTCTGTCTCTCTCTCTCTCTCTCTCTCTCTCTCTCTCTCTCTCTCACACACACACACACACACACACACACACCTTTTTTAGGCACACATAGTTTGTGTGCAAGTGGTTCTTATAAAAATAGTGTTCCATGAGAAGGTGGCTCACAAACACTTTTCTGGGGAGGCTTTGTAATTTAGCAGATAGTGGGAAAAAGTGCTTAAATACACTTCCCATATCACAACACAGATAATTTGAAATTCTTATATTACACGAGAATTTAACAAATTAATTGCAATGTGGAATCTGAAACCATGTAATATTTTCAGTCTATATTAAAATCCAGTCAATCTGTACTGTGTTTTAAATGAGTCTTGCCTGTGTTTGGGTTTGAAACAGCATGTATTCATCTTTTGGAAAATACTGTTTCAATAAGGGCTCCCTAAATGTTGCCATAGTTTGTTACACTACATTTGTCATCCTGTGGTCTGAGGACTAGAAAGCTCTTAGGAGATTGTTTGAGAAAGGTGAATGTGGCAAATGCTAAACACTTCTGATTGGATACATTGTTTGTCAGAACTATGATGTGGTTTCTGCTTTTCCTTTTTCTCTACCTCACATGCTACAGTTATTTCCTCCAGCTGCCAAGGTTATCTGCTGGGACCTCATCATATAATCATGATGTTTTCTGACATGTACAAGATCCAGGAGATAGTGGACGTGCTGTGCCTGGAGGTGGAAAGCTAGATGGTCAGTAGGACAGAGGTTAACATTTATGACTTGCTCATTGGTGGAAATGCCCCCCCCTGTTGGGCCAGAGGGCTAACTGTAGGAAGCACAGTAATCATCGGTGTTGATAATTGTCATGAATCATCAACTGCAGAAAACCAGCTTCATAACAGAAGGCTATACGAAGTGCATCAAAGACAGCTACATTCAAATCAAATGCAGACTTGAAGACCAGAGACCAGAGTAGGAGTGTTTATACCAGGGGCCACAGGAGAAAACAAGCACACTCTTATAATTAAAAGGTAAAACCAGCCAGGTGGTGGTGGCACTCGCTTTTAATGCCAGCACTCGAGAGGCAGAGGCAGACGGATCTCTGTGAGTTCGAGGCCAACCTGAGCTACAGAGTGAGTTCCAGGAAAGGTGCAAAGCTACACAGAGAAACCCTGTCTCGAAAAACCGATTTTAAAAAAAACAAAAAACAAAAAAACCAACAACAAAAAGTAAAACCAAACCTATCTTATCCTTTTTGGTAAAAACGTGGATCTAGATGCCATGGTTTCTTTGCCGTGTTACTGTGACCTCATATAGTTTTCTTTAAGCTTACTTTGGAAATGGAAGGATGCTAGCACATTTGACAGTTACTTTGGGCCATTTATCATCCATAAGATAAACAGGACTTAAAGCAGATGGCAGTGATATCATCTTGAGTTCTGTGTTTATTTTGACTGATTACTTTGGAGTCATTGTTAAGAAAAAGACTATGTCTTGTAAATTAAATGAGTTTTTAGATAGCCTACAAGACATAGTCTTTTTCTTATCTAAAAACTCATTTAATTAAAAAAATATTTATTTATATGTGTATGTGCCTGTTGTCTGTATATGTGTGGGCAGGTACCCATAGAGGTCAGAAAAGGGCCTCAGATCCCTTGGAACTAGAAATACAGGTGGCAGATATGATATGTCTAGTAATCAAACCTGGGTCCTCTGAAAGTGGCAAGGGCCCACACATATTCTTTTTCAGTGAGCCATCTCTCTAGCTCCAAATTGAAATTTTTAAAAAAGTTTATCCCTGACTTCCTTAGTTTTAGATAGGGAGGAAATCTGTGCTAATTATTTGATCTTTCTTCCTAAGTTCTGAATCATGTTAATAGGAAAATGGGGGCCAGATAATGGGATAATCCCATGGAGTCTGTTTGAAGATCAAAGGAATTTATTCGGGGTTTAACTCATCAACAAGAATAATTGAGTTGGTCGCAGAATCCAGAAGGAGTGGGGCGTGGTCCAACGTGGTTCTCAGAAGAGCTCTGCCTTGATACATAGCACCAACATCCAAGACCATGAGATAGCGAAGAAGGGGCAAGCATATACTCCCAGGTCTTAAGGGGTCCCTGTCTGGGTCCATGCCCCGGGGGTGGGGTGGGTAGGTACCTAGCAGTTACCTGCTGCCTCACTAGGGGCAGTGCTTCAGGGTAAAGCACAGACAACCAATCCTACATCATATAACTCCCAGGCAAAACTTGCCTTTTGCCTCATACTTGAAAGTTTTGTCCTATGCATGTGTAGAATAGATTAGTTTTCAGCCAAAGCCTTAGGATGATTATGACTGCAGAATTCTGATGCCTTTCTTCTAGTCTACATAGTGTTTCTACCCCGACTTCTTTCATGACTGATGTGGAAGTGGAAGTGAAATAAACTCTTCTCTCTTGAAGTTGCTTTTTGGTCACGGTGTTCTATCACAGCAATAGAAACCATAGATATATGCCTTAGAACCCCAGTCTTTGTGTTTTCCAGCATCTAATGACAGTTTCATTTAGCTATTACTATAAGAGAGGAAAACTGATTTCAGTTACTGAGTTTAGGAGAGCATTTTGGAATGGCCTCACGAGAACAGTTTAGTGACACAGTTGTGACAGACAGTGTTAATGCTTCTGAAATAACAGGTGAAATGTGCTTTGAGGAAAATGACTAATTATTGGTAGCTTCGGTGATATCTGTTTGGTGGTGACTGAATTTAGAGTTGGGAGCTGTTATGATAACGAAAGGACTGGAGAGAAGGCTCAGCTGTTAAGACCACTTGCTGCTCTTCCAGAGGACCCAGGTTCAGATCCTAGCACTCAATAGCCACCTCTAATTTCAGTTCCTGGTGATCTGATACCTTCTTCTGGCTTTCAAGAGTGCCTGCCTGTATGTGCTGCTTATACAGACAAGCAGACACACACACATAATAAATTAAAATAAATGAAAATTTTTAACAGAATAAATGAATTTGGTAGCAGCCTTGTAGGGTCCCTGTTTTATTACTTTGTGAAGAGAAAGAAATGATGGGAGTGGGTGGTTTGAAGAAGGAGAACATCTGAAATGAGTGTTACAGAGAATGGAAAGTAATTTTAACAGAGAATGAGTAGTATTGTGCACTCATAAAGGTTGATCATGAAGTGACAGTTGTATTCATCTGTCCTCCTATGCTAATCTCTATTTGGACCTGATGTAGTCACAAGAAAGGAAGATTGATTTAGAGTTGGCATTTTTGCAAATCTGGAATTTAAGGAGTTCGGTGTATTGATAAGAATATCTTTAAATAAGATAGAACATGAAATTAAAGTTGCCTAAGAAAGTATATAGTAAAAGAAGATAGGTGGGGGAAAATAGAGTTTTAAGATACTGAAGGCCCTTTAAGGTCAGATAGTGTTCATATTGATGATAATAAATTAAGATGTGAGAAGATATTGAGGTTGTTAAGGGACGCTGTACTATTTCTAGAAGTGAATCAATTTAGGTGATAATCATAGCACAGGTGGCGATGAGTAGACAGATGGGTAGATTATTGTGGATGACCATGGTCAAAAGAACTGAAAAACTTCGGTTTTGGAGGGTTTAGTCTCACTTGTGGCTATCACTCACAATGATAGCAGGGTCTACAAGCTAAAGAGGAAAGTTTTAACTAGGTGTGAAACTTACTGGTGATGGTGTGACTAGGCAGTTGGTAGGTAGACCACAACAACAGGAGGAGCTGAGTAAACGTGAGTTTTAAAACAGTTTTTGTGTGTGTCTAGGTAAGCAGTGATGATAGCAGCAAGGAGGAAGCAGGAAACCTCCTAGTAGCATTTGAGAGGACAACGAGATAAGTGCTCTTTGAGATGATACAGGATTTCATTCAGAGGTAAAGCAGACGCTTTGCAGAGGGGTTGAGGGTACAGGGAAGTTTGGAGCACTAATGTCTCCTCGAAGGATTTGGGAGATTGGAAAGGAATGGAGGCCTGAATGAAATTCAGAGTTGTGGAACTTCTTCATGGTTATGACAGCTGGCAGTTGATTAAACATTAATTATTTTCTTTGACGTGGGGGATGTAAAGCCCAGTGCCCAGAACACTTGACTAATTTGACAGAAGTTAAAGATTCTGTTGGTTGTAGTTTTGACTTGCCTCTTAAGTCAAGCAGTGCATCTTTTGCAGATTTTCCTTTGTGTTTGTAAGAAAAAAGCCAACCTGGACTACAGAGCGAGATCCAGGACAAGTACCAAAACTACACAGAGAAACCCTGTCTCAAAAAACCAGAAAAAGAAAGAAAAAGATGTAGAGGGCAGGAGTAAAAGGAAGTGGAGACGAGATGGTGGTGCCGTGCATAAATATATGTGGGAGTATGTGTAATAACTTTGCCAGTTTTAAGCCTGGGATATTTGATTTGAGCTTGCAGTAGTCT
Organism: Peromyscus eremicus; assembly: GCF_949786415.1. Lineage (NCBI taxonomy): Eukaryota > Metazoa > Chordata > Mammalia > Rodentia > Cricetidae > Peromyscus > Peromyscus eremicus. The sequence goes on along the minus strand of NC_081425.1, from coordinate 91,786,869 downwards.
GGAATCTTTGGTTGATGATCCAGTGAATATTTCTGAGGTGCTTGCAGTGTCTCCAATTAGCCAACCTGCACTTAGGGAATGAGAATTAAATAGTTGGTAAAAAACAAAATGTATCAGAATAAACAAAGGTCGCATGATAATTTGACTCTTAATTATGGGTCACCTCCATGACCACAGAGGCAATTCTGATGGGTAATATTTTGGGTTGTGTTTTGATACAGAGTTCAGCAGACAAACTTACTATGTGACCTAAACTGGCCTTGAATTCAGAATCCTCCTGCCTCAGCCTCCCAAGTTTTGGGATTACAGGTATATGCCAGTATGGTTCGTGGAGCTTAAGAAGTTTAGGTTAACAGATTAGCTTTTTCCATAACATTTTAAAGCTGCATAACTTTGTGAGCTACTTTTGAGTTTACAGATTCGATACTATTTATAACTCCCTCTTGTTATTCCTAAAGAGCTGCCCCTGCTTAAAATTGTGCCATCTGCTGTTTTTTTCCCAATGGTTATTACTTTTTCATATATACTTAGCCAAACCAGGACAGTGTGACATTGGTGGACAGATAGATGATTGACCCTATAAGTCATTAGAACACATTAGAAATTCAGACTTTGCTCCACACAAGGCCAATTGTGTAATTTTTGCTTTGTTTGAGATGGGGTCTTGTTATGTTGTATGGGCTGGCTTCTAGCTTCCTGTCTCTGCCTCCCAAGTGGCTGGGATTACAGGTGCATGCCAGTGAGCTAGGCCTCCAGTTGATTTTTGACATAGGTACATACAACTTGCTTAGCTAGAATGGTCTCTTCAGCAGATACTGCTGGCACAGTCGTTTGGATATTGATAGGCTACAAAATGAACCTTTACTAAACCTTCTACTTAATACAAAATTTTCTCCAAATGGATTACAGATCTGTATATAAATCCTTAAACTATAAAATACCCCTTTCCCTCTTTGTTCTCACTCTTAGTCCCTGGCAAGAACTAGTCTGCTATCTTTTCTCTATAAAAGTCTTTAACATCTATCTAAAATGTTGCGTGTATCACATTCATTTTTATAGTGAGTAGGATTTTCATGGTATGAATGCACCAAAGATGTCTCAGGGACATAACTATTCTTTTTTTGTGAAAAAGTGAAACATTTTACTTCCTTTGGATCTTTACTTATTCAAAATAAAACCCTTTTTAAAAAAAATTTTTTTTTTCCTCAGGTAGAAAATTGTCAGGGAAATGAGCTAAAGGAAGGCAATTTCTGGAAACTTAAACCCAGACACTTAAACTGACTGTTATCCAGGAAGGTATTAAAAACATTTTTAAGGATTTATTGTTATTTTGTGTGTATGGATTCTGCATGTATGACTATGCCCCACCTTCATGCATTTGCCAAGAAGGCCAGAGAGGGCTTTGGAACTGAAGTTGCAGTTTGTGAACCTCCCTCCCTGTGGGTGCTGGGAATCAAAACCAGGTCCTCTGGAAAAGCAGCCAGTTTTCTCAACTGCTGAGCCATCTCTTCAGCCCCCACGAAGGCATTTGTTTTGTTTGTTTGTTTGTTCAAGACAGGATTTCTCTGTATCCCTGGGTGTACTGGAACTTACTCTGTAGACCAGGCTGGCTTCGAACTCAGACATCCGCCTGCCTCTGCCTCTGAATGTTGGGATTAAAGGCCACCACTGCCTGGCCCTAAGGGCATTTTTTTAAAGCATGGAAATTTACTTCTCATCAGCCTCAAGCAGCATTTGAGGAACTGGAAAATATGAGAGTTTCTCAGGTGGTGAGTTTTTAATGTTTTCCCTTATTAATGACTATTTTAATTGTAAAGTACACATAAGATTTACCATTAATATACATACAGTATTGTGTGCCCATCCCCAACCACTACACATTTCCAAAATATTTTCTGACCCAAAAGGATATTCTGTGTCTGAAGTAGTCATTCTCTCTTCCTCCTGCCCTAGCTCCTGATTGCTGCCAATTTAGTTTTTGTCTCTGTAGATCTGCTTATGTAGATTATTTCATGTAATACAATGTATGTCTGACTTAATGTAATATCCTCAAAATTTATCTATGCTGTAGCATGTGTCAGTACTTCCTTTCTGAATGATATTCTATTGCCTATACGTACCATAGTTGATTATCCATTCATTATGAACTTGAGTTGCTTACACCATTTGGGTATTGCGAATAGTGCTACTGTGAGCATTCATGTATATATTTTTTATTTGGGTATCTTTTTTTTTCTAGTTCTTTTGAGTGTAGATTTATCACTGCGCTATTTTAATTTATTGAGTTACTCACCTGTCATAAAATAATGTTTCATCATCTTCTTTTTCTGCTAGTGATGTACAGGGATTGATTTCTTCACATCTTAGCCAATGCTTATTACCTGTCTTTTGTATTACAGCCACCCTAATGAGTATGAAGTTGTGTCCTTTGGGGGAGGGATATAATTGTTTTTGAGATTGTAATAATTACATCATTTTCCTCCTCCCTTTTCTCTGTCCAACTGCTCCCTTGTACCCCTCTCAAATTTTTGGCCTTTTTAAAAATGTGTGTGGGTGTGGATGTATTTTTAAATATATAAATACAGGTTGGGCAGTGCTGGCTCATGCCTTTTAATCCCAGTACTTGGGAGGCAGAGCAGTGAGTTTGAGGACCTCCAGGGCTACACAGAGAAACACTATCTCAGGGAAAAAAAAAAAAAAAAAAAAAAAATATATATATATATATATATATATATATATATTTCCTGCTCAGTTTCTGTACTGTTACTTATATAATGTGTTAGTATGCCTATTGGTGTTGCCTTTTGTCCTAGTTAGGGTTCCTATAGCTGTGAAGAGACATCATGACCACAGCAACTCTTATAAAGGAAACATTTGATTGAGTGGCTTACAGTTCAGAGGTTCAGTCCATGATCATGGTGGGACATGGTGGCATGTGGGCAGACACAGTGCTGGAGAGGTAGCTGAGAATTCTGCATCTTATGCAGGCAATAGGAAGTGAACTGAGACACTGAAGTGATGGCTTGAGCATATATGAGACCTCAAAGCCCACCCTCACAGTAACACACACTTCCTCCAACAAGGCCATACCTACTCCAACAAAGCCACACCTCCTAGTAATGCCACTCCCTATGAGATTATGGGGGTGAATTACATTCAAACCAGTACACTCTTGTTCAAGTCATGTCCTGTGGTTTTGATTTACATTTGCAAGATGGTTAGTATTGAACACTTTCCAAATACTTACTGCCATTTGTTTATCTTTGGGGAATTGTAGGTTAGTCTATGTTTTTCATGTTAAACAGTCTGTGGGTTGTCTTTTGCTTCATTTGATGCATGGGTTTTAATTTTGTTGAAGTCCAGCTCATCTTCGTATTTTTCATCTTTTTTTTTATAGTTTGGGTGTCTTATCTAAAACTAAACAGTCATATCTAGAGTCATGAAAATCCTCCTTCACTTTTTTCTTCCAAGAGTCTTTATTATAATTTCACTTTCAGGCTTAGGTCTGCAGTCTTTTCTAATTCATTTTTGAACACAGGTCAGTAGAACTGCTTTTACTTTTCACTTTGATAATCTGGTTTCCATTATTGAAGACACTGTTCTTTTCATGCTAAACTGTGTCAGCACCCTAGTCAAAATCAGTTGATCATTGATGTGTGGATTTATTTCTGGACTTTGGCTTCTATTTCATTCTATATTGTCTTTACACCAGAACCATACTGAATTTGATTCCTGTAATTAGGTATTAAATTTTGAGATCAGAAAGTGTGAGTCTTCTAACTTCATTTTATATTTTGAAAGACCTAACTTTTGATTTTGTTCATCATTTGACAATTTGTCATATTAATTTTTATGCTCTCTCATCTTTACTTAGTATGTACTTGAAGGGCATACCTTTTCTTCAAACTGCTTCATCAGTATATCCCACAAGTCTTAATTTTTGTTGTTGCTTTAATCCAAGCTGTCATTTTTTTTGTAGTTTTTTTGTTTGCAATTTATTGTTCCAATTCAGATGTGGTTTAGTTGTGTCATTGTTTAGAAAGTCTGTCACAATTAATTTTAATTTTTCAGTGCTGGAGATCAAAAATTATAGTTTTGTAAACTTCGATTGTTCTGCTGTTTAAATTATACACATTTATGTTGTTTGTATCTAGAGTTTCCTAGTAAAGTTAGAGGATTAACACTTTTAGATACTAAGATAAAATTAAAATACAAAAAAAGTTATAATATTGGAACAAGGATAGAAAATAGACAATGGAAAGAAGAGAGAGCCTAGAACCACTTATCCTCTGTGCATATGAAGAGTTCCTAAATGGCAGAATACCATTGCAGGTAGTCATTAAAGACTTCAGCTAACCATAATAATAACCAGATAATTGGATATACCTGTAACAAAATTTGGATATCTTCTTCACACCAAACAAAGATCAGTTTCAAACTGAATGAAGACCTTCGTGTAAAAGATTATAACTGTAGAATTCTTAAAATATGAAGGAAGAAAAGATATACAAGTTGGAAAACAGATTCTTAATCAAGATTCCAAAAGCACTGACCTTGCAGAAGTGGAGGGTGATTGGTTATTTGCAACACTTAACTTGAAAGGCCCTTTACCAGGAAAATGTAAAGAACTTTAACAAATCAACTAAAAAAAAAAGATGAGAAAAAATTGACAGGTAAGCAGACAGGAAATATGCCCAGTCTTATTAGTACTTAGAAGTGCAAATTGAAATCTTAAAAAAACAAACAAAAAACCTTAAGAGTTCAAAGAGTTGGTACTTCCAGTTGGAAACTAATTTTCTGTCACCTAGTAAAGTTGGAGGTGTGCATATGCATCCTGTCAACCAGCAGTTAACTCCCAGACTTCCTAGAAACTGGGGCAAATACTTTAGGAAAGTGTAAGCAGATGTGAGCATATCATAGCACCATTTTGATCGCAGTGCATTCTTACAGTGGAATATGATTCCACAAGGCAGATAATGAACTAGTTCTACATATGCATTAGTCACTCATGGTAAGTGTGGATTCTGTTTGGGTCCACCGTATCACTGCCCTTCTAATCACATGCTGGAATTTCTTCTATTTTAGATTCTTGTTCATTTAATATATATCTACTTCACAAGTCTATTGATTTCTTACAGTACTGATCAAATCTTTTCCTTATTTCCATTGACCTTGCCAAGTACTCTAGACTCTGTGGTGCAGAAAAGTCCGTCCTACCTTGCTAGAGTTATTTCTGGCAGGATCTTTTGTGTAATGTGCACAGTCAAACCAACTGTTTGCACTTTAAGCATTTGCTGGTTTTGCTCTGTATTCCTTTCTTCCCACAATCCACTCCTTTTGCTTTCATCCCTTCTCCCCTTCTAAACAATGAATCTCAGAAAAACCTAATTGTCTGCTTTTCAGACTAATTGCTTAGCTGAGATTTCTGTAACTATTGCATTTGTATCTTTCATGACTCTTGTTTCTGCCTTCTTAGAATTTGTGTATCATAACCTAGTCTCTGTGTTCCTTGGAGTCAGTCATCTGTTTCGCTGCATGGGAAAAATACAAATGAAAACACATTTTTCTCATTACCTACCCCTCTAGTGTTTTGGGTAGTGTACCTGAAATCATATTTTGGAAGTAAAAGCAGTTGTACCAATGATTTATAATCTGAAAACATTAAATGTAGATGAGAAAAACACACCTCCTAATTGGGAGTGAACCCCACAGTGTTTAACTTTTTCAAGTGAAAAAGTTTGTAGCTAGTTTCAGACCCCATTTCCTGACTTTCATAAGCAGTTGGGTTGATTTGAGTACTCTAAAGAGTTTTCCATTCACTTTACAGGTTTGTTTTTGTTGTTGTTGCTTGTTTGTTTTGGTTTGGTTTTTTTACTTAGTTTGTTTCTTCTACATTTCTGGAGGACCTGGACTTTTTAGGTTTGCCTCAGCCCTGCAGGTGAACTGGATGAGAGTCCAGCAGGAATACAATGCTTCCCCCACCCCCACCCCCACCCCGGTTCTTCATAGAAGGTCAGGCTGCCTGAGTTTCTATGGTCCTGGCCCTCTCTACCATTGGCTGCCACCCCCTGTTCTGTTTGCTGTCTGTTTTCCTTCAGGCCTTTATGTTCTGTAATGTCTGTTTAAATTCAGGTTATACAGTTTAAAAACAAAAACAAAACACCATGAATGCTCACATTTTCGTCTTTACTTTCTGGTAATATCTGATTCCATTTAAATTTGTGACTATTCTGACACTCATTTTTCTTGATATCTACTTGAATCTCTGCTGTTATTTACAGATTATAATACACTGTTCTCAATAACATTTGCCTTATAATTAAACTTATTATTTTCCACTAGGTGGCTCATGTGCACTACTTTGGTTACTCAAATTGACATTTGCTTTTAACAGCTGATTTGGAGAAGACATGGTGGTGTACTTCTGTATTCCTAGCACTTAGGAGGTGGAATTAGGAGAATTGTGAGTTTGAGGCCAACATGAACTACATATGTATAGTGTTGGAACTAGATAACAGTTTGTCTTTTTTAGGTGGTGAGACAGTGTCTTGATATTGTAGCTTAGACTAGTCTGTAGCTCTTTCTGTTGACCAGGCTGGACTTGAACATGTGATCCTTTTGCCTCTGCCTCTACAGTGCTGGAATTACAGGCTCAGGCCAGTCATACCTTAGCTTTGTCTGTCTTTATAAAAGTTTCTTGATTTAACTTTGAGTCCTTATAGACATAAAATAGAAAACTATGTAAAATAGAAAATATGATTATTACCTAGTTCTCTTAAGGAAACAAGTGAAATAATAACAACAGTTTTAAATGTTACAAAAGAAGTAGTTAATGTCTGTGCATGTATAGAATCATTTTTAGCATGGCAGTCTTTGGTCGTTTTTGCTGTTAAGTTGCTATGCGGTATAGCTGGAAGTTTTCTCTGGTCCTGCCCAGGTCTCGTAGCCACTCGGACCCAAATAAACACATAGAGGCTTGTATTATTTATAAATGGTGTGGCCTAAAGGCTCAGGCTTCTCATTAGTTAGTTCTTACATCTTAAATTAACCCATTTCTATAAATCTATACTTTTCCACATGGCTCGTGGCCTTTACATCTTGTTTCACATGGCAGCGTCTGGCAGCATGTCCTCTGCTCTATGAATGCGGTCCAGACAATTTCGGGAGTTTTTCTATGTATTTGTACAAAAATAATTATAACTTCTGACTGAACCACTGATATAACTATGCTTAAGATGTCATCCTCCCATGACTGAATAAACTTCATCCCTCATAACATCTTACAAATGATCTTACATATTGAGTATATACTGAGATTTTTATTTTTTTTATTATTATATTATTTTATTATTATTTTTATTATTATCAAGTCTTGACAATATTATTGCCATATTTATTCCATGTTGCCTTGTATGAAAATTACCAGAGTTTGGTCATTCCATTTGGAGGAAACATAAGATTATTTATTGTCAGTAAAGAATCTTTGGCAAATTATTTTTGTCTACTGATTTCCTAACATCTTAATATTAGTTTATGTAACCTGGAAATGTTTAGATATAAGAAAGGAACTTCTAGCGGTCAGACTATGAGCATGCTTAATGATTTACAGTTGTGGCATGATAATTAGATTATTGAATCAACTTAATCTAGTTTCGTAGTCCATTATTTAGTCACTTCTGAGTTTCATACTGCAAGGCTACAATATGTGGTCATGTCCATCATGGGACTCAGTTTGGAAAACACTACCATATACAGATTGAAAGGCAAGTTTTTACCCTAGGTATCTAAAACTAGCTTTTTATACAGGTTTATTGTAGGTTAGTGGCAGCCTTGTAAACTAAACCAGCAAACAACTGGTTTCTTGACTGCAGTGCTTGCATTTTCATTACATTTCATTTTTGTTTTTTTGGACTTAAAATTTTTGACTGATTGGAAGGTTTTAGCCCAAGAATTATCTGTGGTATGACTGACAAAGGAAAATTTAGTATTGATTGGGGTGTCGTTGTTACCTATATACTCTTAAAACTAAGATTGTATTAGTAAATGATAATGTTGCCAATGGTGAGTGTCTCATGTTTCCAGGTTATTAGCTTCTTTTTCAAGGAATTGAAACAAAGCCCACAGATTTGCACAAATATTATGGAAACTTTATTCAAAACAAAGCAATAGAAAATACCAGAACACACTGCAAGGCAACAGCAGGCCATGTAAATAAAAATACTCAGAGGCCCAGATTATTTATTTTTCAGGGCTTCCTCTTACAGGGCTCAGAAAGAACTGTTTGGTGATCTAGGTGTGAGGTTTGTTCTGTTTTAATTTGTAGATTAGGTTGCATAATCATTTTTCCTCTGCTCATGTCTCTTCCATAGTGCAACTGATTTTAGTCATTTTAGTCATATTTAGTCTACATACAATTATGTAGAAGGCATATGATAGCAACTAGGGATTCTCCCTCAAAGTTCACTTGAGGACACAATTTTGCTTTATTCTATAGCTCACTTAAAAGTCGTTCACGCCAGATCATCCCAAGTTACTAAGCTGTTCCCTATTTTTGCTTGCCTTAGTTATGTAAATAAGTAATAAATGAACCTATGAGATGGCTTGGATGGATAAGTGTTTACCCTCAAGCTGATGGCCTGAGCTCAAACCTCTGAACCCACATGGTAGAGGGAGTTAACATGCTGTCTCTGATTCACATTGTGTACTGTGGGCACCCATACACATGCACATTAAATAAACAAATAATGTTAAAAATTTTATATATACCAGTTTTTCAAGTTAACTATCCAAAGGATGTCACTAACCACAATATCAATCCTTGGTAATGAGAGTATTTGTAATAAGAAAAATATATACCATGGTTATTATGAAAAATATTTGCAAGCACTAATAACTTAGTTGCTTCATTTATATTTAATTCCCTACGTGTTTTATATATTTTGTTTTTAAATTATGTGTGTGGAAGGGGTGCTGTTGCATGTGTGATTAAAGGTACCCTTGGAGTCCAGGAGAGAGCATTAGATCCTGTGGAGCTGCAGTTACAGACAGCTATGAGTTACCAGATATGGGTGCTGGGAACCAAATCTGGTCCTTTGGAAGAGCAGTGCACACTCTTAACCACTAAGGTATCTCTATAATCCCACATGTTTTATTTTTGCAGAACCAAGAAACTTGACAAAACAAGGTTCAATTAGAGGCTGGAGAGGTGAGATGGAGAGTTAAGAGTATGTACTGTTCTTCTATAGGACCAGAAGTTGGTTCCCAGAACCCATGTCAGGTGGTTCACACAACCATTCCCAGCTCCAAGGAATCTGATACCTTCTTCTGGATTCTGCAGGAGCACCTGTGCTCATGTATGCATTACACACACACACACACACACACACACACACACACACACACACAGAGTTATAAATAAATATTTCAAAAGTTTAGTCAGAGATGTAGATAACTTTTAATACAATATGAAAGCTCTTGAGTGTCCTGAGAAGTATACCTAATTCACCAAAAAGGCATTGTTTTCTGACCTTATACAATGGCTTACATTTGAACAGTTAAAGATAGTACATTTTACATAAGAAGACTAGAGGCATAAAGACAGAAAGATTTGGTGTATGTTCAAGAAATAAGTAGTTAATTGTAGAGGCATAATTTTGAGCAGGGGAAGAACTAATATCTTTTGCAGTCAGTACCTACTGATGGATGTGAATGGAGCAAAAATAGGCACAGAACATTAAAAAAAATCATTAAAGTGGCTTAGAGGAGAAATAGGATTGAAGTAGGGCAGCATCTATGGAAATGGAAAAGGCAACTTACCCAGACAATTAGAATAAATAATATTTGACTACTATTTAGATTAATTTATTCAAAAATGTCTTGAGTGTCTGCTCTGTAATCCCAGGAACACAAGTATGAACAAAATATGCTCTGCCTTCACGGAGGTTTTAGTGCTATGGGATGCTCAGACATTTAGACTTCAGTGCTAGCATGAAGGAATATGTGCTAGCATGGAGGAAAGCCATGTGTACCCTGAGAGTATGTGTACTGACCACTTGATCTCAGAAAGTGAGTGGGGGGAGAGGTGTGTTTAAAACAAAGCAAAACCAACCTGTATTGGTTTGCAGATGAGAGAGATTTGTTGTAGCTGGATCCTGGAATTGAAGAGGAGGAGAGACTTATAAGAGAGGAGCTGAACCATCCAGAGCCCTGGAATTCCTGATACAGGCTTAGACAGAAGGAGCTATGGTTTGATTTAAAGCAAGAGCAAGTCTAGATCAAATCGCATGTTAGATGAATTAGTTTAGTTAAGAAGATTTGAGTTGGGCTGGAGAGATGACTCAGCCATTAAAGGCTAGGCTCATAACCAAAAATATAAGAAGGTTTAGTTATAAGTAAAAACTTGAGCAAAGGCAGAGAAAGTGACTCAAAGAAGCTTAGCATATGGAAAGGCAGGGAGTGCCCTTGGACCTGTCAGAGGTTTGGAATCAGGCATGGTCATTGATTAAACAGTTGCTACATGGCATGCTGTCTTTCCTTTTCTCTTTGTGTGCTTCCTGTTTTTTGTGTGCATTGGCTACTCTGCTGCTCTAACCACAAAGCTGACCAAATCCTCACCAGTTTCCCTCACATTACTGGATCCCCTGGAGAGATTTTGAGTGGCTTCTTAAATCAGTTATCTACTGTTGGTCTACTCAGCTATTGCCAGGAGGGGAGGGTGCTGTATAGCATTAATAGTTACTGTTACAGAGCCATACCCTCTCATAGTTAAGGCATGTAGTAACTTATATGATGTGCAGACTTCTCAGTAAGAACTTTAGATAGTTATTTAGGCTGCAAAGTGAAGAATGGAGAGCAGAGAGAAGAGTCAGAGGGCCCCTTTAGGAAGAATACAGTAATCCAGGCACTAGGTAATTTTGGCCTGAGTTAGACTGTTGAGTAAGAGGAAAATGGATTTGTGGTAGATAACATTTGAGTCTCCAGAACTGCATAGGTTGGATGTGGGAGTGTGAAGAGTCAGGGATAATGTGCTATGTTCTTGATTTGATTGACTACAGAGATGATGAAAGCAGTTTCTGAGCTGAAAGAACATAGGAGAAGCAGATTTGGTGGAAGTTGAGGGAAATGGTTATTTTTGTATATGTAATTTGAGGTAGCTTTGAGACATCTGAGTTTTCTGTTAAACTCTTGCATGTTTGTGTCTGGAGAAGAAAGGCTTAATAGTAAAGAAATATTTGAAACTCTTGAGTTTTCAGTGGTAACTAAAGCTCTATGGGTAGATGAAATTGCTCTGGGAGTGTTATAACAAGAGATGAGGACCAAGACAGCCCTCAAGGAAATCCTATACAGCACCCTCCCCTCCTGGCAATAGCTGAGTAGACCAACAGTAGATAACTGATTTAAGAAGCCACTCAAAATCTCTCCAGGGGATCCAGTAATGTGAGGGAAACTGGTGAGGATTTGAAGGCCAGTGAAGAACAAGGCTACAGAAGGAGACTGGACAGGAACAGAAAGGAATGAGAAAAATCAGTAGTATACAGTATTCTTAGGAACCCAAGCAGAAGAATGCCAGGCAGGAGAGTGTCTGGCTTTCTTTTCTTTTGTTGGGTCCAGAAACAAAATTGGGAGATAAAATTTATGAAGGCAGTATAAAGCTATCAGATCCTCTTAAGTACATTTAAAAGTAAGCTGCTTGCTTGTAAAATGAGAGCAATTTTATGAAAAAACTGAGGAGAGATAAAAAGTATACCCTGTAGGCCATTTAATATTAAGGTTCTTGATGACTTTCCAGAGGGTTCAGGAGATAGGAGAGCATAAAAGAGATTGCCTCAGGTTTGACGAGTAATCTTGACATCTTGCTTGGCAGTTGCTTATTACCAGGAATAATATATGCTACTGTTTTATCTCTCAAATACTCTATTGTTAACATTTTTAAAAAAATCTTTGTAGCTTACTATGTTAAGAAAAAATATTAGCCGTGTTCTGGCTTTTTGTTTTTTCGAGACAGGGTTTTTCTTTGAAACAGACCTAGTTTCCTGGAACTCTCTCTGTAGACCAGGCTGGCCTCGAACTCACAGAGATCCACCTGCCTCTGCCTCCCGAGTGCTGGGATTAAAGGCATGTGCCACCACCACCGCCTGACCATGTTCTGGCTTTTTAAATTGGAGTATACTAATAATGATTTCCTCATGGTTATTATTACGAGGACTTTAATACTTTCGGGGCCTTTTGAGTTCTCTTAGGACCATTTGTTCTTGTAAGTCCAGTGTGCTGTTCGAGGTTGCCTTGTCTGTCACTGTATTAAGTCACTTGATGTTTTTATTCATAGGTCCTTTTTTCCGTCTCCCTAAAGTGTACTTCATTGTGTTAGAACTTAAAAGATTGTTAAAGGCTCTGTTTGGTATATGTTAGGAGAGTGTGTTTATCCTGCTGTGCTTTAACAGGAAAATAAAAATCTGTGGATGCTGGTCACCAAAATGTGTGATGATTTCTTGCTGCTAAAAGCTAGGTTTGTAGTAGATTCTCTAGTACTAGTTGACTGTCTTCTAATTCTGTCATTCATCTCCGACACTGCCTATGGTGAGTGAGGCCCAGTCCTGCAAGATTGTTTGCTCCCACTGTAGATACCATCTGCAAAGCACAAGTTGTAGTTCTTTGTCCCTCGTTTTTGTTTGTTTGTTTGTTTGTTTGTGTTTGTTTTTCAACTTGACACAAGCTAGTATCATTTGGGAAGAGGGAACCTCAATTGAGCAAATGCTGCTGTCAGTGGTCCCATAGGCAAGTCTTTCTGTCTGTCTGTCCTCCCTTCCACCCTCTTCCTTTCATAATCTACTAATTCCCACTAGTGTTGTCCATATGTTCATGGGTGTTAGTCCATCCACTGGATCATGAGCAACCTACTCGTGGCCACACCTCCAAGTAGAATGATTCATTCTTCTCCAGTAGTTATCAACTGCCAGTAGCCTCTCAGTTAGGGTTGGGAGCCTCCTGAATTCCCTCATCCATGCTGTCATTTCAGAGTGCAGTCGTTATGGCATGTCCAGAAGACAGCATTTCCCAGCACCTTTCCCCATCTGTCCTCTGACTTTTGTATTCTTTCTGCCTCCTCTTGGATGTTTCTTGAACTTAGGGTAGGTGGGGGGTTGCTGATAAAGCTGTCCCATTTAAGGGTGAAACTTTAAGGATGTGACTGCTGCCCACCACAAAAAGAAGCTTCTCTGACCAAGGTCGAAGCAGCCTCCTGGGTCAGTATCTTGTGAGTTTCAGAACTCCCTGTGCCAGTGGTTAGCTAGGGCCTCTTCTCTGGATCCTCCCCTTCCGCTGCTGGGAGTTGTGGAAGTGCCTGTGTGCCTTACTCTGGGTGAGATTCACTCTGACCATCCTTTCTCTTCAGGTTTTGTTTTTTAAATCCCTACTGGGAGCAGGCACATTTAATTACAGAAATTTTCTTCACACATAGTACTTTTTTAAAAGTCTGAATATAATTATATTGCTGATAAGATAAACTGGTGATAATTATATATGGAATTAACTAATATGAATAAAATTCTTTAGAAAGTGAATCAGAGACGTATCATTTGCTATTTTTAATTTGTGGTTTTAAGAAGTGTCTCTGGTGGTGGTTTGATGTAATCATCATTTTATTACAAGCCTTGAGAATCTTATTAGTAAAATATCTGGCAAACGTTATTATTAGAAAATGTCAGGCATTTGAGTCTATCCCCATAAAGCATTTTATTTTATAGGACTAATTTTTTGGATAGATGAAGAGTCAACCCATATTAGTAGTACAAAGGTGCTTTTAAAACTAGGAATTCTCAGGATTGGTACCATTAATTTTTGAACCCAAACAAGGTCCCTTTTTCCTACTTGGAACTGTAGAGCCAGTAGTAACAAGCAAAGCTTTGTGTCTAATTGAGACACAAAGGAGACTTTTATTGTTGGCTAAAAATAGGAGTGAGAGGGAAAGACTTGAAAATCAACTTCAGAGCCTATTGGGGTCAAGAGGTTATATATACAGTATAAAAGAAATGAGAAGTTTCCAGTGTGAGGCATACTGGAATTTTCCTCTTGTTGAGTGAGCCTTAAGTCTCATTAGAGATCTATTGGTTTTGGCCAGGATAAAATGCAGAATTGTAGAGCCTTGTCTCAACTGTCCCTGGTATACAACACAACTTCCGCACCTAAAGGTTCAGGGATCAGTGCAAAAGAAGACCCACCACCTTAAGTGTAGATAGCACCATGCCTTGGACTGGGGTTCTAGAATGCATGAAAAGGAGAAAGCAAGCTGAAATTCTTTCATCACTCATGATGGACTCCTACTGTGAGCTAAAATAGCCACTTCTTTCTTTAAAAAAAAAGAAAAAGTTTTGTTTATGTATTTTGTTCCAGCAGTGTGTGAAGTACACAGTATACTCCTTTCATGCTTCTTACTGGTTGTAACAGTAGTTATCTACTGTCCTGGCGCTGGTAGGTAGGTCATTTGAAATGCAGATTGTAATGAAGTTAGAGGTTGTCTGACCAGTTTGGCTAGCCCACCTGAAGAGTAACTTCTGGCCCACATGGGATATTCTTTAGCAGATACAGAAGATAAGAGCAAGGTAGAAATTTATGGGGCTATATATAGGCAGTATAAAGATAGAGCAGAAGTGTAGATCACTGGTGAAGAGAGCATTTGAGTAGCATCACTGGGCCTTGAGGTGATCCCTAGGAATTTTATTTGAGGAAAATAAAAACAATAGATAAACCCAGGGAATTCCTTCCTGTATTAAAATGCATACAGTTGATAAATTTGAGTATAAAGTATTTCCTATGGGCAGCAAATTGGACTTGGTGAGTTTTTTCCTTTTTTTTTTTTTCTTTTCTTCTTTTTTTGGGAGAGGCAGGAGTGGACCTGGAAGACTGGGAAGCAAGTGTGAATGGGTGCATTGTGTAAAATCCCTAGATAATCAATAAAAATACTATGTTGCGGGGGTGGGGGGTATTCTTAGATATAAAAACAAAATAACTTGTTGAGTACCTTGGAAAATGGCATCTTCTTACAGATCAGGTTACCTGTTTTTACTCAGTTGAATGTCATTGAGAAAAATTGCATTCTTTTAAACAACTAATGTTGAGCAGCTTAGAACCACCTTCCTAATAGTTTAAGATATTTGTATTTTGAATACAAAATAATTTTAGTATCTTGGATACCAGCTAACTGAAGTGTGATGGTAATATACCGATATTGTGTTCTGTTGCTTCAAGTACACTTCGTTTTTCCCTTCTGATATTGTTTAAAAAGTGGCCTCTCCACTGAGGACTGCCATTTTCTTGTAATGAAGCTGCTCTCCACGCTTTTGAAGGGAAGGCTCCCCTCCCCTTTAAGGCCCCCTCGTGCTGCCTCTGTACTAGGATGTACTGTCACTCCTAATGCTCTTCCACCTCAAGGCCCAGCTACATACCTATCCCTGTAAAACACTCAGTCTGAAGGGTAACTGGTCTCAGTGTCCTTCTTTAACTCGCCTCTCTTCAACAGTCTCTTAACTTGAACTTCCTCTTGTCTGTTAGAATAGGGAAATAGGAGAGGAGAAAACTAGAGAAAGGAAGAAAGGAAAATGGTGGGTGTAAGGTCCTCTGTTAAATATTTACATATTGATCCTAGAAATTGGGTCCATTCAAGGCATAGTGATAGTAAAAGTGGTCCCTTGTACTCTTCAGACATGATCAGGGCTTACACTAGCTGCCAAATGCCATACTACCAGTAAAGCCAAGAGTATTAAGCACCCAGCCTCGGTATCTAGAACCATAAATCTCTGGCCTCTAGAGTCTTGAGCCATAAGACTCCAGTTGTCAGAGCTTGGAGCTGTGCACTCCTGAGTCTGTCAGCACAGCCGTAAACTCTTAGCACTCAAGCACTCAGGTCTGCCAACAACAGCAGAAGGGCTGCTCCTCAACCACTGTTTCTGAGCAAAGCCAAGGGGCAGGAAGCTGATGGCTGGCACCTTTGTGAGCCATGGGAAAGCTTTTCTAGTTTTCCTCCTCCACCTCTTCCTTCCTCATTCTCCTGCAGGCTAATCCCAGGGTGTGTTCCCTACCTTCCTTTTGACGTCCTCACCATAGATTATGACATGGTGTACCCTAGGCTGCCCAGGATACTTACTGAGTTCATTATTTTCATTAAAAGTTGTCAGTTGGGTGTGGGTGATGTACACCTTTAATCCCAACACTCAGGAAGCAGAGATAGGTGAGTTTGAAACCAACCTGGTCTACAGAGTGAGTTTCAGGACAGCCAGGGCTACATAGAAACTGTGTCTTGAATTTAAAAAAAAAAAAGTTCTCAGAATTTTTATTGTAATTATCATTGCCTTAACACTCACCTCCTGCCTACCATCCCCCAGCAAAACAACACACACACACACACACACACACACACACATTCTTTGGATTCCACTGGATTGGTGGTTTTTCTTTTCTTTTCTTTTTTTTTTGAGCTGAGGCTCGAACCTAGGGCCTTGCAAGCACTCTATCACTGAGCTAAATCCCCAACTCCTGGATTGGTGATTTACTGGGTTGGTGAATGGTAGCTTAAAGCTGTCTTGCCTGCGTTTTTGTTTATCTTGTTTTGTTTTAAATGGAGTCTGTTACCTGGGCTACTCTCAAATTCCTGGGCTTCCAGAGTGCCAGGATTGTAGGTCCAACCTACACATCCAGTGCAGGCATTTTGGAATAGAATACTTGCGTAGTAAGGAAAGAGAGATTTGTCAATATTTCAATACTCAATGAGAAAAAAAAAAAAAGATAGCCTTGACTTTTAATCAGGCAGGTGGTAAGGAATTGTGGTCAAAACTGAGATGAATTGTTTGATGCTCCAAACACATCAGAAGTGAATTACTTGTGTAATAATGTATGAGCCCTCCCCCTTCTTAATCTTATGTTTTCTGTCCTGCTTCCTATCCTTTCAGCCATTATAGTTGTACCAAATGTTGCTGTTGGGTGTTAGAGGATATATCACACACACACACAAAAAAGACCCTTGTCTGTTAAACAGATGCAATATGTGCTAATAATTTACTGCCTGACTTTCATGTTAATTATAATTATTTGCTTACATTTATTCTTTTGTGTGTATGGGAGTTACACGTATTTGTGGAGGTCAGAGGTCAACCCCAGGTGTTCCTCAGGAACTAACCACTGTATTTTGAGATAATGATCTTGCTGGGATCTGGGACTTGCTGATATGGTTAAGTTTGATAGCCAGTGAGCCCAGGTATCCTCCTATGCCCAGCTCCTTCACACTGGACTGCACATGATGCTCTACTTAACCCAGCTTTTTATGTGGTGCTGGGGCTTGAACTCAGGCCCTCATATTTGTGTGACAAGCTCTTTACTGGCTAGCTCATCTCCCCAGCCCCTCTTTTTTTTTTTTTTTTTTTGGTTTGGTTAGGTTAGGTTAGGTAAGTGTGCATTAGAGAAGCAGTTCATCATAATAAAATGGTTTTGAAGAATGAGTCAGTAGTTACTTACATGTAACATGTACTGAGCAAAGCTTCGGTGGTGGTTTAATTTTTTGTGATGCACTCCTCCTAATGAGGATGACCTAGCAGTCTGTGTTACTGTGGTGCACAGAGTAAGGAGTTTGATGTTAATACTGCACTAATTCATTTTCTTATGTCACCCTTTCTTTTGTTTTGCAGCCTCGGTGAATATTTGGATGAAGCCATTAAACTAATTGCTTGTCATCATGAGCAGAAGCAAGCGTGACAACAATTTTTATAGTGTAGAGATTGGAGATTCTACATTCACAGTCCTAAAACGATATCAGAATTTAAAACCTATAGGCTCAGGAGCTCAAGGAATAGTGTGGTAAGTTTTTATTTCAAAATAAGGCAAACAGTCTTTAACTGCTGCCTTTTTCTTTTTTATAATATAGATCCTTTGGTAAATAATCAAATTTACTCAAAAAAAAAAAAAAAGAAAGAAAGAAATCAAAGCTATGTAAAGCTATAATGTAGTAATTTTTCCTCAGAGATTACTGATCTTTTTTGTTATTCCTAAGCTGTAATTATTAACCAACAGTGCTATCTTGAAATATAAACTATGATTAGGTACTTACTTGGTCAGAGTCATGTGCTTATATCAGGAAAAAGGAAGTGTCAGGCTTATTCATTCCATGCGTACATCTATTCCCATAGCTGATTATGAGATGCCTCACTTAATCTTTACTTTCGCTCTATAGTGAAACAAAAATTTCATAAATCTTACTACTTCACACGGGGGAATAAAGTCAGCTAGCACATCTCACTATGTTTCAGAACTTACATATCTTTAAAGTTGACTTACAAGCTAACCTCTACCCAAAATGCTCAGGTTTTATAGGTGAACATAATTCTTTAAAAATTGAAGTAGATAACAGTCCTTGGGATAGTTTTGCTACTGATTCAGAATCACTATGTTAGCGTTATAACGTAGTGTTTGGAGAAATGCTAAGCCGTACCCAAGCATAATTACATCCTTATTACTTCTTAAACAAAATTTGTTTAAAATCTGTTAAAAGAAGTTGGGAGTGTTTATGATCCAGCATGTTTATAAGGTTCTAGAAAAGCTCTTGCATATGTCCAGAATACATGTACATAAAGCTGTTCTTTGAAGCATGAATTCCAATTTTAGAAGTTGAAACAACATCAAGTCTGGCAACGGGAGAATTAAAAAATTATGATACAGTCAAACAGCAAAATACTGTACAACATTTAAAATGAACTGGAGCTGTATGTGTCAGATGGGCACTATCAGAAGTATAGTCCCAAGTAGTAAAACAATCTACAAAAACACCATATTGTATTATTTCTCTGTAATATGTAAAATATGCAAAGCGTTCCATATACTTAGGGTTGACTACATATGTAGAAAAGATAAAAGTTTACCTCTGAGAACAGAAGAGGAAGAAGTCTTTACCTGTAATATGTTTCTCTTTTTTAAAAAATCAGAACTATGGGGGCTGGAGAGATGGCTCAGTGGTTAAGAGCACTGACTGCTCTTCCAGAGGTCATGAGTTCAATTCCCAGCAACCACATGGTGGCTCACAACCATCTGTAATGAGATCTGGTGCCCTCTTCTGGCCTGCAAAGACACATGCAGGCAGAACACTGTATACATAATAAATAAAATAAATCTTTAAAAAAAAAATCAGAACTATGGTAAAATATTAAAATCTACCAGTTGTATAATGGAAACACTGTTTTTTATTCTTTTCTAAGGTCCTCAGATCTAGTATTCATACTTATTAATACCTTGAGTTTTAGTTCCTCCTCCAAACAGAATGTGGACTTGTTTTTAGTCTTTTGTATATGTCCTCTCAGTGTAGCTTCCTTTGTGTACTCACTGTCTTGTGTTCTAAAGGATTAAAACACTATAATATTCAATAAATAAATTGTAAATTTTTTTAATGTGTGTGTCTGGGTGTGTTGCCTGCATGTATGTCTGTGTGCCACTTGTGCGCCTGGTGCCTATGAAGGCCAGAAGAGGGTATTGGATCCTTGGAACTAGAGTTACAGATGGTTGTGAACCTCCGTGTGGGTGCTGGGAATCAAACCTGGGTCCTTTGGGAGAGCAGCTAGTGTTCTTAACTACTGATCCATCTCTCCAGCCCCAAAATTCTTCAGTAAATATTTTAAGTAGAAGTCATGAGCACATAACGTGGGTTGTTTTTTTTTTTTTTGATAGAGGTGCAAGGTGAAGGAGTCATTTAGACTTCAGACTAGTACTGGGAATTGGTGCATCAGTGGCTCAGTGAGTAAGAAAGGAACCTGCCGTTAAGCCTGACTACCTGAGTTCAATCTCCAGGATCCATATGGTGGAAGGAGAGAACCAATTTATACAAGTTGTCTTCTGTCTTCCGCATGACACCCCTAACCCCCCCCCATATACATACAAAATAGATACTTTTTTTTTTTAAGGTACTCGTGCCTACCTGTACTGAGTGATCTTGGGTGACACATAGTCTTGGTAAAAAAAGTAAGGAGTCTATGTGATTGCTTTGTAAATTTGGTTTTATAACTTTGTGCTTAATGTTTATTTTTAATTTATTACAGTGCAGCTTATGATGCCATTCTCGAAAGAAATGTTGCAATCAAGAAGCTCAGCCGGCCATTTCAGAATCAGACTCATGCTAAGCGAGCCTACCGAGAACTAGTTCTTATGAAATGTGTTAATCACAAAAATGTAAGTGAATAGTTCATGTTTCGTATGTATAAATGAAATCAAGATTTATTCATGAATACATATCTGTCAAGGCTTTTTTGTTTTTAAATATTAGGGGCTTTAAATTGCTTCTCTAGATTGAAACATTGAAACATTATTTAAAATCTACAGACTGATCTTCTCCCGTCCCCACTCCCTACCTCCATTAGTAATAGTACCAAAAGGAAAAAAAATGACTTCTGGGAGAAAAAAAAAGACTGACTTCTGAAATTTAGATTGGGTGGTTTTCTGGCATTCAATTTGTAGAAAGAGTTTTAAGAAGGTAATTGTTTGAAAAGCATTTTATTCACAATTTTTCTCATCATAGTTTTTTGTTTCCTGCAAAGCTGGCATTTCAGAAAACAGTAGAGAGATGAAATCATTCCCATTGTACTTGGATGTTGGAACTTAACAGGACACAAAATTCAAACTACTTCTCTGCACCCACTTCTGACTTCTTTTAAGTGGTATCAGTACTTACTTTCAACTCAGATAACAGCTGATAATAATAGTTGAACAAAAACTTTAGAAATATTTACAGAGAATGAGGAAAGCATTTCTAACTTGAAGATAAAGCTTTCATTCATTTTGAAAATGAAGTCAAACTTTTTTTTTTCCCCCATACCAAAAGGGCGTCAGATCGCATTATAGATGGTTGTGAGCCACCTGTATGGTTTCTGGGAATTGAACTCAGGACCCCTGGAAGAGCAGCCAGTGCTCTTAACCGCTGAGCCACCAGCCCCAGTTAAATGTTTTTAAGTTTGCATTAAGCGTACTGATATGTTTGTGATTATCTTAATGGGACAGTCCTTCCAAACTGGGAGGACATAAACTAGGAGAGAATCGCAGCAAGGGCAGTTTATGAACCACTGAACTGAAAGTGCTGGCCTGAGACATGTTATCCAAAGGAATTTATAAAATATAATGAGTTCCATAGTTTCTGGTGTAGAAAATATAGTTCATCACATTTTGAGAGCCAGCCATGTATAGAACCTTTGTATATTAAAGTTACAGATCATCACCGGTGGGAAATACGTAGATGTTAAGGAATGGGCTTATTATTTGGGAAGTTTATGATGTTTTGAAGACAGTGAAACATGATGAGAGTTAAATACCACCAAGCAGTAATAATTTCACTGTCAGATAGTAGAGGGTGGACAGTGCATGCTGACATCTCCAGAGGGAGATTTCTGTGAGCTTCAATGAACTGAGAAGACTTGAAGGGCAGGGGAGTAGACTTTAACTGACTCTTTAAGATGGGATAAAAGTTAGGTTTTTGAGAAAGGGGCTGACAGGAAGAGTGGTCATTATCAGGGAAGAAATTGCAGTTTCTTGTTTTGCAGGTGGAAGCCAGACATGGTGCTTGTCAGAGTTCTGCTTGTAGCCCTACCTGTGCTAGAGCTGCTCATGCTCCTTCTTGTCTCTAGACCTAGTTTCTTTGAGGGCTGTGGAAATGCTGCCTCAGTTTTTCTTGATTGAATTCAAATACTCCTTCCCCCGACCCTGGGTGACAATAAAGATGTTCCATCTGCTAAATGGAGAGCAAGGGAAGCATGTCTTGTATGCTTAGCTGTCTACAGTTGACCAGACTGGGTTCTTAACATAGTTTGTTCATTGAACGAATATAAAACTAATATGGTTAAAAAACCATGCCACCCCTGGTGTATGATGGATTTTTTTTTTATAATGTTTTATCTTTTTAGCACTTTACTGTTCTGCACAGATCATTTTGAAGTGATGTTTCCATGCTGTTTTCAAGGTTTTTTGTAATTTGTGGTTTCTCTTTTAACCTGGTCACTCCTATGAGACACTTAGCACACAGTGTCTAATCGCTTCCTCTAATAGCTGTTGAGGCTTGTCTTTCTATTGCACATAAACCACTTGACTCACACTGTCTAACAGGTAATTGCCAAAGTCCTGATAGCAAGTCACATTGCATCCTGTTGACCTAGGAGAATTAAGTATAATACTTTCTGTTGTTCCACTTTAGATAGCAGTGGTGAAGTGTGGTTGTCCTTCCCAGAGTGTTGGGGGTTACCCACACCACCCCCATCTCTTTATTCTTACTTTACATTTACTAGCTTTACTTCCCAGAATTGCTCAGATTGTCTTCATAATAGCTGGAACTATTGTGAAGTATAAGTTAAGTATATTGTAGAAATTGCCGTACATAACTATCAGAATTATTCAGCTTCCCCTAATTCTTTATGTTCATGTGCAAATTATTAGAGACATTTTCACAAATACCTTTTTGAAATCTTTATATACTATGTCTAGTTGCAGTATTCCTCCATTACTGTTATTCTTTGTTGTTGTTTTGTCCGTAGAGGGAAATGTTTTTCAGTAGGTTTTTACTTGGTTGTGGTAATTATTAGTTCTTTGATATCTAGCCATATTCCATCCAGTAGTCAGTCATTGACTTTTGCTTGACTGTCTAATCTGATTAAGATAATTTATTTGCTTTCTTGAAAAACAAAACAGCTGTGTTTCCATTTGCCTTAGAAGCTCAGTAAAGATACAACTCAAATACTATTCAGTTCACCAACTTAAAAGTAATAGTTTAATGTGTTCACTAATATATGTAACCAGAAAGAAACCCTATGTCCTTTAGTTGTCCTCCCCTGTATCCCACTCCCAGCAGCTCTAAGCATTCACTAACTCCATTTTTGTTTCTATATATGCCTTTAGCCTTGACTGTCCTGGAACTCGCTCTGTAGACCAGGCTGGCCTCGAACTCACAGAGATCCACCTGACTCTGCCTCCCAAGTGCTGGGATTAAAGCTGTGTGCCACCACCACCAGCAGCAGATTTGTTTAAGGATTTATTTATTTCATGTTCATTGGTGTTTTGCCTGCATGTATGTCTGCATGAGGGTGTCAGATCCCCTAAAACTGAAGTTACAGGCAGGTGTGAGCTGCTGTGTGAGTGCTGGAAATTGAACCCAGGTCCTCTGGAAGAGCAGCCAGTGCTCTTGATCACTGAGCCATCTCTCCCACCAGTTATCCCCTCTGTCTTAAAGAACTAGTTTTACCCTTTCTGGCTTAATGTTTTTCTGAATATTTACTGGCAGATGCCTTCTGTAAGCAGAGCTTAGTACATACATGAATGGCATCCATTCTCTCCCCATGAAGATTATGTCTAGAAAAACATATTCTTTCTTAAATTGCCAGCAGACATTTAAAAATAGAAGTCAAGTGCATTGTTGCATCCTGGCCTATGAAAGCATGTCAGCTAGTTCTTTCTAACAAGGATCCTGTGTGGTCTGGGATAAACTTGTTATGAGAATAAGACTCTGTTACAATGTGCTGAATGTAGGAATGACATGGATAGTAACTGAGGGCCAAGTAGGATAGTTGTCCTTGAAAGTCAATGGAAGGGCTTTACATAACACTTTCTATTTATGAATACTCTATCAAGCACTTATTTTATATAAATACCTACATAATTTGTCATATAGTCAGTATGACTTTTAGGACAATTTCATAGCAAATGTGAGAAGAAGATGCAAGCTTGCACGTATCCCACCCCCAAAATCAGTGTCTACCACCTGAGTAGTACATTTGTCATAACGGATATGCCTGCTTTAATGGTTCACTCAAATTCCATAATTTACATTAGATTACACTCTATTTTTGGTGCTAGGAAATTTATCCAGGGTCTCAGCATGCTAAGTAAACATGACCGCCCCTGAGGTTCGCTTGGTGTAAGAGAACCTATGAGTTTGAACTAGTGTATGGTATTTATATATATATAGGTAGGTAGGTATGTGGTGTGTATATATATGTATGTATGTATGTATGTATGTATATATTTCCATCTTTATAGTACTCATTTTTATTTGCCCGAAAGATCTTCTGTTCTTCCTAGTCATTCTTTTTCTGTTCTCCAATTCCTAGCAATGAAGTTTTAATAAATATATATGTTTATTTGTGCTTAGTATATAAACTGGAGTGGTTTTAAACTGATAGTGAATTACTGTAACACGTGTATTTGCAGTTCCCAAATGAATCATTAGGAAGTAGTTTCTGATGTTTTTATTTCTTTGCTTTTGCTGCAGATAATTGGCCTTTTGAATGTTTTCACACCACAGAAATCCCTAGAAGAATTTCAAGATGTGTAAGTGTGGTAATTAAAATGCTGTTACTATAAAGTTTTGCTAGTACCTATCCATAGATTGTTGCTATACACTTTAGCTGTCATCTTTTTCTACCCATGAAGTTACATAGTCATGGAGCTCATGGATGCAAATCTTTGCCAAGTGATTCAGATGGAGTTAGATCATGAAAGAATGTCCTACCTTCTCTATCAAATGCTGTGTGGAATCAAGCACCTTCACTCTGCTGGAATTATTCACCGGGTTAGTAGAAAAATATCACCATGTTCTTTTCTAAGGATTTTTTTTTTTAATTTTGTGTTAAGTATTTTGCTTGCATGTATTTAAGTGTACCACATGCATGCAGTGCCCGCAGAGGCTGGAAGAAGGCGTCAGATCTGCTGAAACTGGAGTTACAGACAGTTGTGAGCTGCCATGTAGGTGCTGGGAACCAAACCTTAGTCCTCTACAAGAGCAGCAAGTGCTCTGAACTATTGGGCCATTGTCTCTCCAGCCTGCCATGATCTTTTTCTTTTACATCATTGAAGTGAAATTCACATAACAAACTATTTTGAAGTATATGACTCAGTGGCATTTAGTCCATTCACAATGTTGTACAACCACCACCTCTATCAAATTCTAAAAATTTTCATCACCTTTCCTCTAAAATAAAAACTTAACTGTCACTTTTCATCTCTGTCTCTCTCCTCACACCCTAGCAATTCAATGTCTATGGATTTACCCGTCCTAGATATTTTGTATAAATGTAATCATGTAATATATGGCCTTTCATGTCAGGCTTCTTTGACTTGTGTAATGTGTTTGCAGTGTCTATGCTGTAGCATATATTACTATGTACTTCCTTTTTGTGAATGAATAATATTCCATATGTCGTATTCCACAGATAATTTATGTGTTACTTCCTTTCAGTTAAATAGTGTTTCGCTATGAAAATTCATGTGCAAGTATTTCTTCAATCTTTGTTCTTGAGGGGTTTTTTTGGTGGAATTACTGTATCATGCGGTGTTAACTTTTTAAGGAACCATCAAACTGTTTTTCAAATTGGGTACATTTCACATTCCCAGAATCCATATTTAAGGATTCTAGTTTTTCTGCAACTTTTCCAATATTTAGTACCTGACCTTTTCATTTTAGTCATCATAATGGATATGAAGTGGTATTTTATTGTAGTCTTGATAAACATTTTCCTAATGGCTAATGGTGGTTGTCTTAATTACTTTTCTATTGCCGTGACAAAACACCATGACCAAAGCAAGTTATAGAAGAGAGAGTTTACTGAGGCCTTACAGTTTCAGAGAATTCGTCTGTGACTAACCTGCTGGGGAGCATGGCAGCAAGTAGGCAGGCATGGCACTAGAACAGTAACAGAGAACTTACATCATGATCTGCAGGCAGCAACAGAGAGAGAGTACTAACTGGAATGATGTGGGCTTTTGAAACCCAAAAGCAACCCCCAGTTACACACCTCTTCCAACAAGGCCACACCTCTTTAATCTTCCCAAACAGTTCCATCAACTGAGGACCAAGTATTCAAATATATGAGCCTATGGGGGCCATTCTCATTCAAGCTACCACAGTGGTCAAACATTCCTTTATTTGTTGGTTAGCCATTTCTATGTGGTTCTTAAAAAAACATGGGTTTTTTTTTTTGTTTGTTTGTTTGTTTGGTTTTTGGTTTTTCGAGACAGGGTTTCTCTGTGTAGCTTTGCGCCTTTCCTGGAACTCACTCTGTAGTCAGGCTGGCGTCGAACTCACAGAAATCCACCTGGCTCTGCTTCCCGAGTGCTGGGATTAAAGGCGTGCGCCACCACCGCCCGGCAAAAGAGAGATGGCTCAGCCGTTAAAGGCTAGGCTCACAACCAAAAAAACATGTATTTTTAAGCCCTTGGTTCTTAATCAGTTGTGTGCCTTTTGTTGCAGATTGTATATGTGAGAGAGAGAGAGAGAGAGAGAGAGAGAGAGTGTGTGTGTGTGTGTGTGTGTCCCCTAGTTCTATATATATTAAACCTTTACCAGACATAATTTATACATAGATTGGTTTTCACTTTGCTGATGAGGTCTTATGTCTTGCATAAGGATCTGCTGCCCAAGTGAAGGTCATAAAGATTCAACATTATCTCTTCT
This sequence comes from Peromyscus eremicus, assembly GCF_949786415.1. Lineage (NCBI taxonomy): Eukaryota > Metazoa > Chordata > Mammalia > Rodentia > Cricetidae > Peromyscus > Peromyscus eremicus. The sequence continues at coordinate 91,760,417 of NC_081425.1, read as the reverse complement.
TATAAGAGTGTTATGGGTCTTTGGTCTATTTTGAATTGATTTTGTACATGGTATGATGCAAGAGTTTATCTTTATTCTTCAATATGTAGAAATCTGTTTGTCCAAGCTCTCAGAGAATTGTACTGATACCCTTTCAGAATCCAGCTGGTCACAAATACATGGTTCTCTTCCCCACCAGTTACAAATGTTACTCTGTACTGCTTTGGAATGGGAAACTGAATCCTGACTCCTTTCTCTATAGTTTTGAAACTGCTTTGAGTATATATGAATTTGAAGGTCAGCTTTTTCATTTCTGCAGAAAAAGCCACTGGACTTTTGAACAAAGATTTCATTGAATCTGAAGATTGGTTTGGTGGTTTTATCATCTTGGCAGTATTTAGTATTCTAATTTGTAGCCCATAATACCTTTCCATTTCCTAAGTTGTGTTAGCCTTTAGTACTGTAAGTTGGGTAGCTGAACTAGCAGGAGTTATTTTCTCACACTTCACAGTGCCTAAAACTGAATGGTTTTGGTGAGGTCCATAAGCACTGTCTTTTATCGTCACACGGTCTTTCCTCTGTCGTGAGTTGTCATTGTGCTTCTTTCTAACCCTCTCACGTGTTCATACACTGATTTGTTTAAAGACCATGTCAACTGCACTGTACTTTGACTTCTCTTCGGTCTGGGCAGCTTCCCGCCCCCTCCCTCCCCCCAGTTGCTCTAGCGAGGACGTACAGTCAAATGCTGAAGACCAGTAGCAGAGATCGGCATCTTTGTCTTGCTTGTCATCACCATTGATTAGTGTTTGCCACTATGAAAACAGATACCTGAAGCAAGGCATTTGTTTATGAGGAAAAGGTTTTTTGTTTTATTTTGTTTTGTTTTGTTTTTTGTTTTCGAGACGGGGTTTCTCTGTGTGGTTTTGGAGCCTGTCCTGGATCTCACTCTGTAGACCAGGCTGGCCTCGAACTCACAGAGATCCACCTGGCTCTGCCTCCTGAGTGCTGGGATTAAAGGTGTGTGCCACCACCACCCAGCTAAGGAAAAGAATTTATTGAATTTATTTAGCTCAGTTTTGGAGGCTGAAAATCTGAGATTGGGTAGCCTCATCAGCCTCTGGTGAAGATCACTTAGACCACTTATAAACATGGCAAAAAGAAAATCTGATTGTGTATAAAAGGTGCCAAGTGTGTAGGGTGCCTTGCTGTACACTAACTCCCTCAGGAGAGCTAACCCATTCCACAAAACCAACATTAGTCTCTTCTGAGGACAGTGTCCATGACTTAATTACTTTCTAATAGTCCCCACCCTGTACAGGTTCCAGCATTTCCCTTGGAGGACACATGCAAACATTTTCAGACCGTAGCCACTATTAGATATGATAGCAGCTGTAGAGCTTGGTACATACTCTTTCTTATTGTAAAAGTCATGCTGTCTACTCAGAGGTTACAGCCTCCATAAAATGTACTTAATACATAAGGCATGCCTAGGTCCAAGGGTCCCCAGAACTTACCCCCATTTTAGACCATCTGGTTACAAATCACCAATCCTACCATCTCCCTGAGTTTTACTGTTTCCTTAGCATGACCACAGGACTCCTGGTGGTGGTATACTTCAACTGTGATGTTACTATAAACTGAATGGTAAGAGTTAGAACCAACCAAAGAAAGAGGTTTGTGGGGAAATCTGAGTCCAACATAGAGCTTTTAGATGTTTTGTTGGCTCCAAAGTATGACAATGCAGTATCTCCAGCCAGGAAAGCTCACCCAGTCTTTTGAGATCTAGATATTTTATTTGGTCACAGTAACATAGCATTGTCCTAGCTGATAGTCAACGGTCATTATCTAATTGATACTAATACATCGAATCTCCATTTCCTCCAAGGTTGGAACTTGGAAAACATATCATAAATTATGTTGTTGGGCTGTTTATGACCAAAACCCCCACACTAGCAGGACAGTCCTGTCAAACAGGATATTCCAGGTGTTAAAATCACCTGTAGTTTAGGACAAAGGCCAAACTCCCTCTTACAGAAGATTAATTCTTTATTTATCTTAGATACCTGATTTGCATATTTGTTGATTTAGCCAAAGGTTTTATGCACCAATTTGTTACTGTATGTATGGCTTCCCTTCAGCTATCTACATTGATAGATTTTTGTGTTTTGAACTCCCCTTTATTTCTAGGATAGATGCCAATTGGTCATAGTGTATAATCTTTCCAGTATACTATGGTTTGCTAGTATTTTTTGTTGAAGATTTTTACCGCTAGGTTCATTAATGTTTTAGTTTCTCATTTTCATGTGAAGGTGGTTTTATAATATGACTTTGGTATCAAGGTATTGGTACCATAAGTTAGGAAGCATTCCTTCCTCTCTTCTTAACTTTTAATTTCATTTTGGAAGATGTTAGGATAAAGGACAGCTGTAGAAATGTTCTTACTAATAGCAGGTCTGTTGCCTAATGACCTGTACCTTACACTAGGCAATGTGGGAAACTAGGGTGGAGCTGTGCGTGTAAGAAGCATGGAAGTATCCATAACAAACTAAAAATGGACAAAGTGAGAAATTACATTGACTACATTTATTTCAAAAGCCTCCGCTGGTGGCTCTCATTAACCTCTGTGCTAAAAACAGGTTGTTTCTGGAGAAGTTTGCTGAAGGCCACCAGCAGCCATTCCTCCTGGGAAATGGAAGAATGAGTATTCTGAGCCAAGGGTCTGAACAGACATCACAGGGTCTATTGAAGCCACTCCTTGGTTCACTTTTGCCACTGGCTTAGGACTAAATTCCAGCTGTCCCTGCCAGATAGCCCCTTGCTGTCTTTTCCTGAAGCAACTACCAAAAATTGACATGATAAACTGTAGCTGCCGGTTTTGCATCTAGTCTTCACAGCCCTCTCCTCCTTGCTAGATTCACCTTAACTCTGCCATTCTGTGATTACTCACTTGGTTTAAGAAACTATCTAAACTTTTATTCCTTCCAAATACTGCAGAGTCAGGTATCCCTGTAGACACTTAGAAACCCATACTGAGGGAGGCTTCCCTAACTAGTTCTAACTGTGTCAGCAGAAGAAAGCTGCATGGTAATGCACTGGCTTAACATGCTGGCCTGCAGGTGACACACACATCACCCCTATTCAGTGCATAAGCAGATCTAGCCATAAAGGCCTGCCTAGTTATAAAAGAGCAGGAAAATGTGGAGAGAGCAGACTCATGAATGTTGGTGAGTACCAGTCCTGCCATAGCCTGTGGTTGGCTAACATACTACTGCTCTCTGCCCCACACCTCCGTAACAGGGACACATTAATGTCTATATCAGATTCAGGCATAGGTCCTTTGGGCCTACAAACACTGGAACTGACTCTGTCTTCCCTCTCCTTGAGTTCCCTCAATAGAACAGTCAGATGGGGCCAGGGTAGCCACAGCAGTCTCATTGGAAATCTGAAAAATACAGTGGTTGATTAGTTGGCAGTTGAAATTCTGCTGAATGGACATTGTAAGTGTCCCTCCCTCTAGAGGTGGGAGTGCTCACTTATTAGGAGTTGAATCTGATTTCTGCACAGTGCAACCTGTCTACTGTTGTCCATATTACCTGGCTGCTCCCTGTGGGAGTCTTCCTTTCCTCCTTAAATATATCTCAAGTGAGTAGTGAAGACTGAGTTCAAGGACTGCTCCGCTTTCTTGGCCTGCTTCCTACCCATGAAAGACAGGAGCGCAGGTGTCTTCTGTTACTGATATTTGGAGCAGAAAGTTTTCTTGCTGTCCTGCCCATGTCGCTTTCTTGACAACAGACTTAGAGTTTTGTTTTTCATAGTGCAGCTTTTATCAGTAACTAAAAGAAGTGTAGCTTTTTGATTGTATGTCTTTTTAAAGCATATTTGTTAGCTGACAGGCTCTGTATTCTTGGACTTACTTGAAGCTCTCTTGAGTCTTCCTTCAAGCTTTCAGGCTTCTTTGGACAGACTGAAGTGATTTCTTCAGTTCAAGGATTTAATAAGGACTAAGGCTTTTGTTTGTTATGGGAAAATGATGCATAGAAACTAGCCAAGAATGTCAGTGACTTGAAACAACACAGTGCTTGCTCAGGGTCCTCAGGATTAGCTATGTGGCATTGCTCCATACCTTGGGTCAGGTTCAGGTTTGCTTCCCAGGGACATTGTTTTCCAATGGTATAAGGTAGAATAACAGAAACTATGCTAATTCGAGTATGTCCAGACTTTCTCTTCAGATCCGGTGAGCATCACATTGTTTTATGTTTTGTTAACTGAAACAGGCTACAAGGATAGGCATATAAAAGGATGATGCTTGGTCCAGGGATAAACTAAACCATCTGTCACCTTTTTGTGGGTTCTAGGAGCATTTAGATTATCCAAAATGATGACACTGTTACCTTTCATTTCTACTTATAATGTAGCTAGTTCTTTCCAATGGAGCCAGTAGTTACTAACAAAGTTTTGCTTTCCAACCTCTTCTAGAACTTGTTTATGTAAAGACCACATTCTAAGTGTTCTTTCTTTGTGGATATGGCCTCTGTCACATCTACTGACTGAACTGTGCCCTTCAGTAGATAACATGGGGCAAAATGACTATGTCTAAGTTTGCTTAAAACTTCCTTTGCAAAAGCTATCAGGCTCTCAGTTGTCAGCCCCTGTTCATTATGCAAGTCCTGTGCAGATGACGTAAAATATTTTTGCATCTGCGTAATTAGAATCTCTTCCCAATTTGTTACTGATTTCAGTGCTGTCTGGTCACCAACTCATGGCCCTGGGTCCTTGCACAGGTTGTCTGTGATCTGAAATGCGTGGGGCCAGAGTGTTTCAGATTGTGGAATGTTTTAGATTTTAGATATTTGCATGGTCTTTACCAGGTGAGCATCCCTAAATCTGAAAGTCAGAAATCTGATTTCTGCACAGTGCAACCTTGAAAATCAAAGCCCTGACATGATGGGTCCTGTATCATTGGACTAATATGAGGCTACCTTTAAGTTTTCCTTAATGTAGACATCAAAGTGGATATAAGAAACTTTTGAGTTCTGTCAGTTATACTCAAAATGACTTAAATATGGACCTTTCAGATTTCAGAGTAGGAATACTCAACTTGTAATAGTTACTCCCCAGTCCTGGGTCAGTTAACCAGAATGCAGTAGGCTTGGCTACAGTAACAAATATCAGACTCTAGCTAAACATGCCTGAGGTTTATTTCTCATATTATGTGTACAGGCAGATCATGGTGAGGGTGGAAACTTGGCTTTATAGAGATGCTGAACAACCCGGCTGCCAACAAAGCCCACTATCTGGGGTGTTCTTAATCACCAAAGCAAGGGAAGAGCTCGGGAAGTTGTGCTGGCCTTTCTCCACTTTGTTCCCATTCAGACACTACCTACCAGGTCTACTCATGCCGCCTTGCCTGACTAGAGAAGCTTAGAGAGTCGGGCAGGAAAAATGAATGTTGAGTTATTTCTACTCTCTCTGCACAAATGTAGTCACTCTTCTGTATGTAGTTAGCAATATGATGACAATCTGTAAAATAATAAACCTTGATACAGAAAGATGAATTTTAGTTAATATTCTTACAGCCAAATACTCTTGACAATTTATTTTCTTAAACTGTTTCTTTAAAAAAATGTATTTGTTCATAATCGTTCCAGAATACAAAGTATTTTGAGTTTTTTCTAGACTAGAACCAGCTAGTATAAAGAGCCAGTAATCTTGAGCTGTAACAACAGACATGAAAGTGATATTAAAGTTTGTAATTTTTTTTCCTTAAGCATGGACATTCCTTTGTTTTGTATACTGTATTTCAGAAGTATTAACAACATTACATTTGCAGAACAGGAATGATAACATTTTTGTCTTCTGTTGTAATGACCTTATATTGTTAATATGCTTAATTTCTAAAGTCCTTAGAGTCTGTTTCCTAAGCCTATGCATGGTGGCATGTCAGAGTAAGTTAGAAACAGCAAACAAGCAATTCCTGCATGTAGACATTTAAAAAGAGATCCTTGTCTTGAAGGCCTTTGCTTTTGTTTGTATCTGCTATTCATCTGTGCATGTGAGATAGTGTGACTGTGATGTGGATATGAGTGTTCATCAAAGCCAACAGGCAGAAGCTTGATGAATGTCAAGCCCTAAGTATTTATGCCACTGCCTTCATTTTAATAAGCATCACACAGATTTCCTTCTGGCTGGAGCCAAGTGGTAGTTTTTCATAAAGACGTTATGTAGCACTACCAGCAGAAAGTAATTTTATGGACCAGTGGCACCAGCACACTAGTGTCTGCTACATGTGAACAGATGTTTGTGATTTTATGTAGGAAGTCAGGAATGAGCAGGCTGATAATCACTATTTTGGTCCTATCTATTGTACTGAGATTGATTCTACTCCCTCCCCATAAAAAGCAAACATGTGTGACTATGAATGTTCAAATAACATATGCCAAGATTATGTCAAGATCATGTGAATATTAGCCAAATGTTTCATAGTTTTAGAGTGATATAATGCTTATTGTGACTTTAGAATGAGATTTTAATGCTGTTAGTTTAGTATGCAAATGAATGTAAATACTAATTTATAACGTCTTACCATAGTAGTTCTTTTATTGTTGTTTGTCATTGGTATTTTAAGACAGAGTCTTGCTGTTGCCATAATTTGCTTTCTATTGCTGTGATAAAACACTGACCAAAAGCAACTCAGAGAAGAAAAGACTTATTTCATCTTAGATTTTTCATATAACAGTCCATCTCTGAGGAAAGTCAGGGCAGGAGCCTGGATTAGTAACTGAAGCTGATTCCATGGAGGAGTGCTGTTTACTGGCTTGCAACTCCTTGCTTTTCTCAACCTGTTTTTACGCAACCAGGACCACCTGCCCAGGGAGGGCACCATTCACAGTGGGTTGGCCCTCCCACCTCACTGGTTAGGGAAATACCCCACAGAATTGTCTCCGGGACATTCTGGTGGAGGTGGTTTCTTAGTTGTTGTTCCCTCTTCCCAGAGAACTCTAGCTTGTTGTGTCCTATTAACAAGAAAGTAAGCAGTGCACTCTGTATCGTGGACTTCCAGTCTTTCTGCCTTGGCATCAGGTATCGGGATTACAAAGGATGAGCCACTATGCCTAGCACAAAAGTTCTTTTTTGTTTGTTTGTTTAATTTTGTATTTCTTTTGTGCTGTTTTGCCTGTCTATGTGATGGTGGAGAATCCTCTGCAACTGGAGACACAGTTGTGAGCTGGCATGTGGGTGCTGGGAATTGAACCCACATAACTACTGAGCCATCTCTCTAGCTCCACACAAAAGTTCTTAAATGAGCTTTAAAATGTCTTTCCAAATCTCTTGCTCTATTTGACCAAGAATTTCTAGCTAATACTCATTTCTAGGAGATAAAACATTCCTAACTTCCATACTGGGTTTATGTTATGAAAATATCTTAAATCTGACTTCCTGGGTTTGCCTATTTATGTTTAATCTCTGTAATGATGTTACATTGAAAACAGTGAACAATTAACAAACTGGCAGATTATGTAGCTCAGTTGAGCAGTAAAACCTTTGTATCTGTCTTAGCAATCATTTTAATGTTTATTTCCTGAAGGACTTAAAGCCTAGTAATATAGTAGTCAAATCAGACTGCACTTTGAAGATTCTTGATTTTGGACTGGCGAGAACCGCAGGAACAAGTTTTATGATGACTCCTTATGTTGTGACTCGATACTACAGAGCGCCAGAGGTCATTCTCGGCATGGGCTACAAGGAGAACGGTCAGCATATACTTTCACTTTGAAATACTCTTTTGATTTAGTTTATCCGTAAGTTTTTTATACTTAAATTGAAGTGCATGGAGTTAAGCGTGCATAAGTGTTTCAAACGTGTATCAAGAGTCTGCACGTTTTACCATAAATATTTGGGAAAGCATGGGTATCTTATCATAAATGTGAATACTTGCCATCAGTCCTACCCCTAAAGAAAGAATTCTGAAACCAGAACTTATGCCCTTTGCTTGTCTGTAACTTTAACTTGAATGAGCATATATTTCTTAGTAATTTAATCTTAGTAGTAATTCTAGTGTATATTAGTCATATTTGCTTACATCTCCAATATTTAGTCAGTGTTAATAGTAGCACTCACTATACATTAAGAGAGCTACATTAAGGCTCAACTCTGAAAAGCTAGTAGATAATGCAACCTTTCAGGAAGCACTAGTGTCTCATCAAAGCCTGTGTCAAGCCTTAAGGAAATTGAATATATTATTATATGTGGATATATTAAGCTTTTTAATGTGGTTTGTTTCTAGGGAGGAGGTTAGAACAGTGGTTCATTTTGAAGCAGAAAACTATTAAGTCAGTCTTGAAGATTCTTTTTTTTTTTTTTTGGTTTTTCGAGACAGGGTTTCACTGTGTAGCTTTGCGCCTTTCCTGGGACTCACTTGGTAGCCCAGGCTGACCTCGAACTCACAGAGATTCGCCTGGCTCTGCCTCCCGAGTGCTGGGATTAAAGGCGTGCGCCACCACCGCCCGGCTTGAAGATTCTTTATACATATATACATACACATAAATACATAAACACACATACATATACATATATATATATATAATGATACCATTGAAATTGGGGTCCTTGCTTAATTTCCTCTTCTTTTTTGAGCTAATTAAAAACAAATAGTTTAGATATCAACTAATTTAAGTAAACATGATACTCTGTTTTCTTAGTCTTAACATAAGATTTAAAAATTTTGTTTTGAGAGTTGATATTTCAAGTGACCAGAATGCAGATTGGTAATTGCTTTTCTGTGAAACTTTTGGTTATCACATAAATTGCACCATGTGTTAGTGTCCTTAAATATGGTCTTGACATAGCTCCTTACCAGAAATTAGAGACCCTATTGTCAAGAATTGACATATTGGGCCTGGAGAGATGGCTCAGTGATTAAGAATACTAGCTGCTCTTCTGGAGTACCCAGGTTCAGTTCCCAGCTCTCCCATGGCAGTTCACAACTGTCTGTAACTCCAGTTCCAGGGGATTTGATACCCTCACACAGAAAAATATGCACATAAAATAAAAATAAATAATTTTAAAAATTAACTTTAAAAAAAAAAGAATTGGCATATTACCCTCTCTTAGAAGAGAGTCACATAGATCATTTCATTGCTTTTCCTGCCTGTTCCCCCAGCAACCCGGTCAAATCTGTTTCCTCATAACTACATTAGCCAGTGGGGGATGGCATACAGATACCCTCTTTTCAGTCACACACACACACACACACACACACACACACACACACACACACAGAGATTGATTTCATGTTTTGTTTTTTGCAGAGAACATCAAATTATTTTGGAAAGTTTAGGGTAGTCTAATCTATTTTAAAGTGCCTAATAGCAAATTCGACCCCTTGTAGCAAGTTTTCTACACAGTGATCTGCTGGAGACTCTTTGTGGATCATAGATCTGTAGGTGCTTTGATAGTCTAAAATAGAAAACTGGAAAAACACTTGTGTTTACCAAGGTTTCTTAACAGATAAGCTGTTCTTTCTCTTCATTTGTTCCTTTTTGGGTAGAGGTAGGTATTAATGTAAAATGAAGTCGCAATGAAAACAACTGACTTTTAATTCAGAAGATACAAACAAAGCTTTTTCAGTTCAATAAGCCTGTGAAATCCAGTTTGAAATTTTCTGATAAAAACTTTAGATTAGCATTTTATTAAGTTCAGAGACATTCTGTTTTTAATATTCTAAATTATTTCTGCTTGTGCTTTTTTAAATTTAACTTAAAGAGAGAGTAAAATGCACAGTTAAACCTCAAAATAGTGCATCTTATTTTTATACTTTTATGACCTCATATACATTCTTAACTTTATTTATAAAGTTTGTTTGGTTCTACTTTATGTTTTACAAATAATTTCTCAATTATAAAATGTATATTTTTTTAATTTATGCAATTTCTGTGCATGGCTCTCACTTTAAAATTAGATATGTAATTAAAATGCCACACTTCATATTTTCTTTTGATTGAAAGCTTTTTTAAAAGTATTTTGTGTTTTAAATTATTCCATTATTTGAACTTCAAACCACCTTTTCTTTTTGTGATGTTCTGCAGTTTTTAGATAATGCAGTCATATTATGCTTCTTTGATTTTAATGACCTTTTGCTTTGCTTTTCCTTCTTTTGTGCTGCAAACATATAGTGGATTTATGGTCTGTGGGGTGCATTATGGGAGAAATGGTTTGCCACAAAATCCTCTTTCCAGGAAGGGACTGTATCCTTGTGCTGCTGCAGCAGATTCATTAACTAGGTGATGAACTTCCTTCTGTTTGCTAATGAAAAGGAATATATTCTACATTTGTACATACAGTTTTTTTTTCTTTTAATAGATGTAAAGTCTGTGGCTGTTATAGTTCAAAAAATTGTGGAGCTAAGAAACTAAAGTGTTTGTAGGCTGCACCCGGCAGCAGGACATACAGTCTCTGCTGGTAGTCAGAGCACATTCACTGTCATTCATTTTTATTTCGTATTGCTTTTTATAATTTTAAGTGTATATGGTGTACGTGTTTTATTTTAATGTTTATATATTTTTCTTTTTATTTTAACCAAAATCTTTATGTTAATGTCATTGCATTTTGTTTTCAGTTGACATTTGGTCAGTTGGGTGCATCATGGGAGAAATGATCAAAGGTGGTGTTTTGTTCCCAGGTACAGATCGTATCCTTATCTTTGGCCTAAAAATGTAGTTTCTAAAGGTCAAAATGTATGGTACCGCGTCAGCCTGGTCAGGTGGAATGTAGTTTGTCTCTCCCTAATACAAAGTATTGTTAAATTACTCTCCAGAATACCACCTCTTACTTGACATAGACTTCCCTTTTCCTCATTGTTTCATGTGTTAATTTTAAAAAGTGCTCAAGTGTGATTATTCACAGTTCCTTGATGGCTTTGAGTTGATTAACAAAAAAATTAAGGCTTCCACTAAAAACTTCTAACACTTGAGTAAGTCTGTAACTCTTTTGAAGGCAGCATGAATTTTGGAATTATCTGTTGCTCCTGTCTGTCTTTTTGTTTGGTTCCCCCGTGTCTTTCTGTCACTGTTCTGTATGTTGTGTCTTATTGTCTCATTACATTAACATAACATGCTGAGAATGTCAGCAGGAAGTTTCCTACGTTGGTAATTAGGTTGGGATTCATGCTTTTAGCTCATCAACTTTTAATATTTATGTTAACAGTGAAGTGTCTATCACTGAGTAACACAGAAGTGTTTTAGGTGGATGGAATGAGAATATTCACCATGTTACAGTAAGAGTGTTTGGGACATCAGTATTTGGAGATTTGGAGTAGAGAGCCTCAGAGGGAACAAGACCAGGAAATTCTGGTCTACAGCATACTGAGATACTGGTATCATTTTCATATATTTCAGCGCTTCACAAACGTAATTAACATAGGCAGACCTGAGAATGGCAAAAGAAAATTCTACTTCTATTCAAGTCATCATTTTTATCACTATCGGGTATTTTCTGTTAGTGTAAAGAACTCAAAAAAGCAGGACAGACTAGAAATATTTCTTACTCTCTAGGAAATGCATTTACATTTTTGAAGAGCTGGGGGAAAGGCAAATTTTAAATATTAAAGTTTTGTGCAGTTTGCATTTTGAGTTTAATGAATATAGTAATGATAATTTTTTAGTTATTTTTATTTTGAATTTACTTGTTTATGCCTCTTTTATGGTGAAATTAATGTTTATATACACCAACACACATGTGCATGCACACACACAATAAATAAGATTAACAGAGCTTATTTATTGCTCATTTTTATCCACTTGCAATCATTGCCTTTTGCAAGATGGCTTTGAGGTATAAAATATATAATGGCCACATTCTTTAAGTTTTAAACACTTTCCATTTTCTTGTATTTAATGTGGATAAGATTAAAATGTTGAACATTTGATACATGGAGTATTTTTCTTAGCTACTTGATAATAGATATTGATCAGTGGAATAAAGTTATTGAACAGCTCGGAACACCGTGTCCTGAATTCATGAAGAAACTACAACCAACAGTAAGGACTTACGTTGAAAACAGACCTAAGTATGCTGGCTATAGCTTTGAGAAACTATTCCCAGATGTGCTTTTCCCAGCTGACTCGGAGCATAACAAGCTTAAAGGTAAGTTGTGTGAGTGTGTACACCAAATTGTGTTTTGGGTACGCATGTGTGGTAAGAGTGCTTAGTCATATTCTTAAGAGATTTAACTCAAAATTATGTCTGCTAGTGGAACATAGGAAGGTTTTGTTCTTTTTACTTTTTAGCTAGGTATAGTGGCATTTGCCTTCAATCCTTGGATTGGGAAGCAGAGGCAGGAGCATTTCTGAGTTCAAGGCCAGCTAGGGCAACACAATGGGAGACCCCGCTTCAAAAAAGCAAGAAATTTTTTTTGGTATTTTTATAAACCATGTATGTGTCCTGGTTTTATAGTAAAAACTATTCTTTAGGTGTGGAGGTCCACAACTGTAATCCCAACACTTGGGAAGCTGTGGCTGAAGGATTGATTGCCAGGAGTCTGAGACCATCTTGTGCTTTGTGAGTTCCAGGCTAGCCTAGGAACATAGCATGACCTGGTCTTTTTTAAACAAACAAACAACAACCAAAAAAAAAAACCAAAAAACAAAACAGGCACTAGAGAGATTGCTTGCTGCTCTTGCAGAGAACCCGGAGTTTAGTTCCTAGCACTCAATGTGAGGCAGCTCACTGCAACCACCTGTAACTCCAGCCCCAGGGACTTGATGCACTCTTCTGGCCTACCCGGGCACCTGCATTCATGTGTGCATGCACATACATACCCCTTCCCTCTGTGAACATAACTAAAAAATGTAATCTTTCTTTTAATGCTCACAAAAATCAATAATGAAAACATTCTTTTTTAAAACATAGAATTTGTTTTGTCTTGGTTTGGCTTGGTTCAGTTTGAGATAGCTATTTACTGTGTGATCCTGCCAACCTGGGATTGGAACCAGGCTGGCCTGGAAATTGTGATCCTTCTGCCTCTGTGTCCTCAGTTCACTCAGTTCAGCATATACACCACTACGCCTGGCAAAGATTTTTTTGTTTTGTTTTTTGGTTTTTGGTGGTTTTTTTTTTTTTTTTTTTTTTTTTTTTTTGGTTTTTGTTTGTTTGTTTTGTTTTGTTTTGTTTTTGAGACAGGGTTTCTCTCTGTAGCTTTGGCACCTTTCCTGGAACTCACTCTGTAGCCCAGGCTGGCCTCGAACTCTGCCTCCTGTGTGCTGGGATTAAAGGCGTGCACCACCACCACCTGGCTATAATTTTTTTAAAATAAAAGATAATCTCAACTTTCTAAAGGTAATAATTGGAGGAGTATCATGAACATGTATATATTAATATCATTATTTTTGCAGCCAGTCAGGCAAGGGATTTGTTATCCAAAATGCTAGTAATAGATGCATCCAAAAGGATCTCAGTAGATGAAGCTCTCCAGCACCCATACATCAACGTCTGGTATGACCCTTCGGAAGCAGAAGCTGTAAGTTCTTAATGTTTGAAGAACATATTGTATTCTTAGAGCTATAGTTAAAATTAAGTTTGAAAGAGAACTTGTCATTTTAAATAAAAGTATAGATGATGTTAATGTTTTCCTAGTTTTGCATGAAGAAAACCTTAGGTTAGGCGCGTATTTAAGCCATCACACAGTCAGGTAGCGTCCCACTGTTTCTTATTCTATTGAATTGATAGTTAATTAGAGAGGAGCTAGAACGTCTGTGGGAGCAGCCTTAGTTAAAAGTAATATTTTATCCAAAGAAGAGCAGAATTCTGTAATATAGGTAAGATGTGACAATTTCAAAAGTTGGAAGGAAAGAAAAATACATCTTATTTCTTACAAAGGAATCTTACAGAACTACCATCTGGAAAGTTAAAGTTACTGATGATTGATTGGTCTTTGCCTCATGATTCACTTTTACAAGTCTTATGTCTGGCTGATATTTCAAATAATTAATAGTATATATATACTTCCAGTAAACTGACCCAGTTGTTACTGCCTTGTGTCTTTCAGCCACCACCAAAGATCCCTGACAAGCAGTTAGATGAGAGGGAGCACACAATAGAAGAATGGAAAGGTAACGCTCAGCAGACTCCAAGACCCTGAAGCACCTTCTGCTTCTTTGAGGGACTTCTCATGTTAAGGAAATTAATGTTGCTCTTGGTTTTCATAACTTATATTTGATAATAAGTTTTGTGTGTGTGTGTTTTACTAAAGTAGAAAGACAATTTCCTTCTTTTTTTTTTTTTTTGTTTTTTTCGAGACAGGGTTTCTCTGTGTAGCTTTGCGCCTTTCCTGGAACTCACTTGGTAGTCCAGGCTGGCCTCGAACTCACAGAGATCTGCCTGGCTCTGCCTCCCAAGTGCTGGGATTAAAGGAGTGAGCCACCACCGCCCGGCATCCTTCCTTCTTTAATTTCTGAAATTCTCCATCTCAGTCATAGGCACATTAGTGTTTTCCCCTTTGTTTCTACAACCACGTTTGGGGTGTCCTAGCTCTAAAACCACCAGTGGTTGTGTTCTGTACACACTTGCTTGTTGATGTCCCCATACTCTCTTGGTCCACACAGCTGCCTGCAGGGTTTAATAGCTAGTAAGTGGTAAGCCGTAGGGAAGTTGGTCTCTCAGTTTGTGAGACACACTGAAGGTAGACCTTCATATTCACACAGTCTGCTGCTGTTACCATGTGTTTATGTGCACGTATTTGAATATAGCTGAGAACAGCACAGTCCAAAAAGGAGATGTGCTAAACCAAGTGTTGTTTTAGATACTTCCTGTTTTTTTTTTTTTTTAATCAAAGAAACTAATTTCTGCCTCTATCTACATGATACAGGGGTATCAGTCCACTCCCACTCTAACCAGTAGAATGGCTTAATTTATTATCTTTGAACATCAGATCTAGTTTTTTTCTATTTTATCAATGTGATTATATATAGATATGCTTTTTCTTTTATCATTTTAGAGTACAAAGTAACAGGTTTCAATATAATATTTTCAGATATGTGTATCATTCTATTGTTCATATTGACCTCCTTTTACCCCTCATGCTCTCCCTTACCCTCTCACTTGTCCTTTTTCTCACCCTAATTGGCCCTTTTATGTCATATATATTTATATTGTCAAATCTAGGTTCCATAGGAAGAAATGTGCAGTATTTATCTTTCTGAGTCAAGTTTACTTAACATGATACTCTCTGGTTCTGTCTGTTTTCCTGCAAATGGCATCATTTCATTCTACTTTATGGCTGACTAAAATTACCTTGCTTAGATATACACCACATCTTGTTTTTGTTTTTGTTTTGTTTTTTGTTTGTTTCTTTGTTTGTTGAGACAGGATCTCAGTATGTAGTTCTGGTTGGCCTGAAACTCACTCTGTAGTCCAGACTGACCTCGAACTCATCAAGAACTGCCTGCCTCTGGAGTGCTGGGATTAAAGCCATGTACCACCACACCTTGTCTCACTTCGTTTTCTTTATTCAGTCTTCTATTGATGGGCATCTAGGCTAATAGCATATATTACTGCTGTGAATAGTATCTCAGTAACAGTTGGTATGCAGGTATCTGTTATATTCTGCCTTAGATTCCTTTAATGGAATTCTGTTTTTTAAAAGTTTTGAGGAACCTGTAATAATTTCTGTAGTGACTATTTTAATTTCTATTTCCACTGATATGTACATGAAAGCTCCTTTTTAACCACATTTTTTTGCCAGCATTTGTTGCCATTGGTTTTCTTGATGGATGGTAGCCATTCTGATTGACATTGGATAGAATCTTGGTACTGTTTTTGTATGTACCTGATAGCTTGGAATGTTGATTTTTTTTTTTATTTTGTCCATTTGTATTTCTTTTGAGAATTTCCTGTTCAGTTGAAAAAGAATTTTCTCATTTATTGGTTAGGCTATTAATTGATTGAGTATCCAACTTCTTGATGATGCTTTTGATGGTTGTGAGAATGTTGAAATAAAAATATGTCTGTGGCCCAGACTGACATCAGACTTGTGTTCTCCCTGCTTCAGTCTCCCAAGTACTAGAATGTGTCACCGTGCCTGGCCTCCAGCAAGGTATTCTTTATAAAAGGCTTGAACTTCAGGAATTAATACAAATTCTTCGGAATTTTTTACATTTTTGGTTTGTACACTTTTCAATGAATTACTTTTATGTAATTTTTCAAAGAGTGCATGACCCAAAGGTGATAAAATAATGGCAATGGACAAGTCAGAATCATGTAGAAGAATAGGGTATGGATACATACTGCACCCTGTGCCTTTCCTCAGTCAACGCTGTCTTTGTAGTGATCTGCTGCCGCCCCCACTCAGGAATACAAGAGTCCTGGGAAGGGGTGTTGGTGCCAATGTCTTTTGAAGGCTAATTGGAAGGAGCTGAAGCTGTTGCTGCTTTTCCTTCAATAGAAATGTCTTTCTGTCCCGTTCTAATCGTAAACCCTGCTTTGGTTATAAAGCTGTGTAACTACAACCTAGTTGCATAAGGCCAAGACTCAAGAAGTAGAAGGAAGATAAGCAAAGACCCCAGCCTTTAGACAAAATTAGACAAGCCTCTGTAAGGCAGAGTGCTGTATGGGTGATACCCGAAAGCAGGCACTGGTTTCTGGCAGCAGCTGCCTGATAACCAACTCAAACAGTTACAGTGGAGAGTTCTGCTTTCTTTCAGTGTAGTCTGTGGTTGAAGGTCAGGGAATTGTTAGCATCTGTGAGTCAGAACTTGACACTCACTTGATCTGCTGTCATTGCAAGGACCCACCTCGATGTACTTAATGGATACATAAGTTTTAACTTAAAATGTACATATCTTCTGAGGTTCACTCTGATTTCAAAAAATTTACTTTTCCTCTTCTTTTTCAGAACTGATATACAAGGAGGTGATGGACTTGGAGGAGCGAACCAAGAATGGAGTCATAAGAGGACAGCCATCTCCTTTAGGTTGGTTACAATATAAACCTGTTGTGGTTGTGGTTGTGGTTGCGGTTTGCGTCTTGTGTTACAGTCTTCAGTAGCCTGGGACCTGCAGTTCTTCCCATGCTCACTCAGTTTGATAATTCAGTTTGAAAACACTGACACACTGTTGTCTCTGTCGTACTGATTTTAAACCCTGTTTCTTCAGCACTGCTGTCGTGTCTTTAAAGAGTTCTCTTAAAATTCACTATGCTTTGATTTGAACGGTCTTCAATTAGAATAAATAAAAGCTTCACTACAAAATTTGTTGTGTGTACTATCAAGTACTGGTGTTCTTTTCAGTACTTTTGTCACATTTGGAAACAAGCTTTTGGTGGACTCCTTATATCTGAGTGTTCTGGTCATCATTCTGCAGAATTGGGACCATTTTGGGACTCTGAACTCCATTCACTGTTTTTTCTCTGTAAATGTGTTCTTAAGAACTTTTATGTACTTCTAAATGACCCTTCTTTAGTAAACTTGTGACTTGAAAGCTGCTACCTATTGTTGAGTTGCTTTAACATACTCCTACCCCAGGATGAGGCCTACCCCTTGAAAGGATTTCTGTCTGTGGGGAAGGTACTCCTGTTTATTTGGGGAGAAAGGTGGTTTTTTAATGCAGCAAAATGCTTGCTAGATACTACTCTTAGAGAAGAACATTTGCTCCTGTCTCTGTTTAGTAAGTCTGTGTATGTCTTTGCCTGGTGTTTACTAGAATCAAAGAAAGACTTGAATTTACCTAACTATGCTGTTTCAGTTACCCTGGAAAGTCACACAGTGTCATAGCCTGGGACAGTTGATTAAGGTGCCTCCTAATCAAAATGTTATTCTTTTGTGTTGGCTTCTGCTTTGCAAGATGTACCAGAAGTATCATTTTGACATTGTGGGTTGTGTTTTTTTTTTTTTTTTTTTTTTTTTTTAGAATATCAAAACTAATACTTTCTATACTATACTAGTTCTCAAACCTTTTTTTCAGTCCCTTGGTTCTTTGAGATCTTCTCTCCAACAAACTGTAGACAGTTTTATATGTACTCTCAATTCTTTCGGAACACACCCTGAGCCCACACCCTGAGCCCATTCATGGATCTTGCTCTATGTCAGTTCTCCATGTTACTTGGACTTCTAACTTCTGTCTCTAACAATGCAATAGAAAGGACAGGAGTACAGGTTTCTTGACAGTTTAAGAATTCTTCCCTCATAGCTGTGTTAGAGAGAGAGCATTAGTGTTAGGCTCAGGACAGTCCAGCACCCCATAAACCCAGGAGCAGTCTGTTGACACTGGAGGTAGGCAGCACAGTAACTGATGTGCTGTTTTGTTTCTCATAGCACAGGTGCAGCAGTGATCAACGGCTCTCAGCACCCATCGTCTTCGCCATCTGTCAATGAGGTGTCTTCAATGTCCACAGACCCGACTCTGGCCTCGGATACAGACAGCAGTCTCGAAGCATCAGCTGGACCTCTAGGCTGCTGTAGATGACTACTTGGGCCTTGGGGGGGTGGGAGGGATGGGGAATTGGTTAGTCATTGATAGAACTGCTTTAAAAACAATTCAGTGGTCATATTTTTGAGTGATTTTTCAGAAAATGTAGAATTCATTTTGTAGTAAAGTAGTTTATTTTTTTTAATTTCAAGTGTTGTAATTTAAAACCTAAGTTGTGTTTTTAAACAGCAACAAAACTGTATGTATTTTTGCTGTAATTAACTGTATAATGTAAACCTAATTATTTTATCATGGTTTAAATTTTTGCATATTTGCTTTATCTTATGCTGCTGATTTTTTTTTTTACTGAATTTGTAAGATTTTTGTTTATCAAAGCAACTATTATGTGGTGACTTGCATATATCATGAATTATTTAAGATGTTTATAAGTTTTTTATTAGAATTTATTTCAAATGTTTGTTCATGATGCTATCCTTAAGGGTTATGTGCTTATCAATGAAATAACCCCAGAGGAGTAAGGGAAAATAACCTGTAGCCAGTTATATTCAGGAATAACTACTGTAAATGATGAACGTGTCAGGAAACCTCCACTGTTTGCTACTGGCCAATCCCAGTTTAGTTACAACAATTAGTAGGCAACCTTACCTAAATTTTGGCAAATGCCCTGCCATCTAGATAGCGGAATAACTCAGAGCATGTCTTTAAAGATGCTGAGCACATCCTTCTACCTTTCGGAGCTCCCCACCCCAACCCATCAGAAACTCAAATCAAGAAATGTGGTGTATTCTGAACATTGTGGCATGTTCAAAGCCTTTGATCGTATACAGTCAAGAGGATACTTCATGAATATACATTTCAATGCAAACCAACAGATGGTTCCCTTGTACTA
Organism: Peromyscus eremicus; assembly: GCF_949786415.1. Classification (NCBI taxonomy): domain Eukaryota; kingdom Metazoa; phylum Chordata; class Mammalia; order Rodentia; family Cricetidae; genus Peromyscus; species Peromyscus eremicus. Next base: position 91,741,133 of record NC_081425.1, on the reverse strand, counting down.
GCTATGAGCCTGCTTCTGTATACACTGAGTTAATCTCAGGCTATAGGTCCTGGCATTGGTCAAGAGTCTGGACTTCCCTTTTATACAGCTTCTGGCCTCTGGACCTTTCCCAGTTCCTGTTCCTTGGAGGGTCAATCTGTTGAGCACCAGTTCGTGGTGTTTCTGGCCATTTTGATTCTACCTGTAGCATAATCCTATATTTACTAGCTGTCAGGAGGTTCCAAAGCCTACTTAAATTTGTGTAGGTGATGTTTAAATGAGCAATATACCGTTCATCTGAAAATAGTAGCACACAGCCATATGTAGGATGTCATTTTCTAAGGACTGTTTCTTCACAGTGAGCAGAGCAGGCATAGTGGTGGTTCTTTAGTCTGAGTCTTTGATTTTTTTTATACCTGATTTCAAATATAATATGCAGTGTGGACATTGAGTAGTGTAAGAATGGTGCTGCTCCTGACAAGTGTGTGTTAACTGTTTACATTTTATATCTACAGAATCCTTTCTCTGTAACTGAATTTTTCCTAAGTAAAATGTCATCAAGGTCTCATTATTTCTGAAATGATGTCTGTAATGCCCAGGCACCTTTGGTATTGTCTGGAACAAGAGGGATTTCATGTAATGAACTGGGAAATGCATACTTCGTGAGCTGCATGGTTGTAGAGAGAAGCCCCCTTGGAGCTCACAGCCAACAGGAGTAAGAACAGGCACAGCTCAGCAAATTTCTGAAAGTTTGCTTAGCTTTTTTTTTTTTTTTCCCCGTATATTTAGTGTAGAATTACTTTCAAGTAAGGTATTTTTGGTCATTGTTAATGTGCAATACTTAAGATTAAGATACATTAACCTTTTTTTTAATACTTTGAAATATAGCAAGTTAGTTAATCATGATTTCTAGTCTCCTACCTTTTAGTGATTCCTTTTCTCTACATGTAACATGGTGCATTAATTTTATTAGGCAAGTATGAATTTGAGACTGTTATGCCTCTTGGGCTGTAGAAGTCGAAGATTGGAGTCAGGATTTTAGCAGGAATTGGAGCACGAGTGTTCTTATTTTATATTAGTTTTACAGCTAGCTCGTTTTGTTTTCCCTAGGATAAATGTGTCACTATTGCACTTTAACAGCTGACATGCTTCATTAGTTTTCTGTAGTTTATGTTTGATTGCTGAGAAGCCGTCTTTCTTGATGCAGATTTTGGTTAAATAAGAAATAACAGTTGTTCTGATTGTACATTTGTTGTAATTGCCAGCTCCCACTTGCCAGCCATCATGTTTCAGTTGAATTAAAAGAAAACAAGCTTTCAATGCTTAATGTAAACTAAAATACTTAACAAAATTATACCCTGAAAGTAAGGTCTGTTTGTTAAATGTGTGTGCCCCAGCTTTTTAAGATCCATTGTTTACACAACTCCCCCTCTTTGCTTAAACCTGTTAACATAAATCATATTGGTACTTTTAGAGTCTTAAAGCATCTTAAGTATTTTTTTAAGAACTTACAAATAACGTTTCCGTCTAGCAGTACTTGTTAAGCCACCCTATAATTTGACTTTTCAATTATATATGCTTAAGCCTGTTGTCTTACTGTCCAAAAGTTCTTTAACTGAGAATTAGCATTCAACTTCATAGGTTAGGAAAGAGACACTGCTTCTTCCTACATGTCTTCCTGGTTACAGTTCTCTTACCCCAAGATATATTGACCATCTGTAAGATGACCATGTTGTTGGGATTGCTTGTTATAAATAGAGCATCTCAACTCTTGTGCTATCTGCTAAGTGGTTTTTATTGTGTCATGCCATGCTGCTGATTGCCAACTCAGAAGAGTGCACACCAGGAGCAAAGCCCAGTGCGTTCACACCCCCATTTGTAAGAGAACCCGTAGTCCCTACCAGTACAGAGAAGCTTGATTGTGTCCAAAGCAGCAGCTTGCCTGTCAGCCTGTAACTCTCTGTTACCCCAAGACATGGAGTCAGAGAGGTCTACTGACAAAATGAGCAGTAGGCAAGTGAAGCTGTTTCCAGAGTTACAAATAGAACTTGGTTTACACTGTTGGCCAGTTTCTGCCACACACATGAAAACGACCATCAGTGTTGCCTAGGCACTAGCCTGCAGAGCATTTTGAGATTAAAAAACATAGTATATTTTCAGAAATACTGTTGTAGTTTGTGAGTGTTGCTCATTAGTCACACACTAGCTGTAGAGTGGATGCATGATGCCCCATGCCCCCAGTAATTCTTCCCAGTGAGTAGCAGACCCAGCACCATCTCCTCCATAGCCCTCTTCAGCATTGCCTCCATGCCTGTTCATTTTAGTGTGCATCGTGTTTCTACTGATCTCTTAGGTGTTTCCTGGACCACAGGAAACAAATTTGTCTTAATAGCACGACAGATGGAAGAGATAAAGGGCATTGAAGCAGAAATGTGTAGTTGGGGTAAGATAGGAAAACTTGTGTCCTAATTAATTTCAAAGTAACTGCTCTTAGTCAAAGTGCTCTTAAGGGGAGTCTAGTAAGAGTAACCTTCTGGGCATTTCTCATTTAGATTCTCTTTGTTACAAAACTTCTGAGAAATAGTACCTGTGGATTAGGTTTGCACAATGTCCTATTCTCACAATGACTTCAAATTAAACTAGGTTTTTATTGAACTACCTCACACTGATTTTCTATGCTTTCCCAAGTAAGCTGTTGCCCTTAATGTTAGATCTTTACTGAGTGTAGATTATAAATGTGTGTTGCATACGTTATAGCCACTGTTGACAAAATACCAGTATGTGAAGTGCATACCTTGCATCAGTACGAGACAGTCCCGTGTAGTCTTCCACTGTGTCTGGGGAATTGTGCTAGATGTGCTTACTGACATCATCACTGTCTTTTGTAAGAAACCTGCTCAAGATATCAGTCCACGCTTTACATTTTACAAAAGGAGTAAATCTTAGTAAATTTTACGAAGAAATAAATTACTTTTGTAGGCCCAATATTTGGTATATTTTTGAGAAGCTGTTAATCTTATAGCCGAATGAAGTTAAACTGAAGTAGCTGTCTGCCCGGACTATGACATCTATTTTCTCATTACAGTTTATCCTGTTAATAAGGTTTTAAACCTGAAGACCTAAGGATGATTATTAGAATTTTTTCTCTCTCCCTGTACATGTCATTCCTTCTTCGTCCCTCCCCTTCCCTGTGTTTGTTTTCCTCTCCCTCTCTAGACAAAACAGAATGGGGCACTTTGTAGGGAATGCTGAGATCATTATTGTGGTTTACTTGTTCATGCCCTAGTCATTACATGCACCACTGGATGTAAACAGTGTTATCTAGTATGTCAATTGGTTATAATATTTTAAATAAAAAAGAAAAGTGGTATGAAAGTAAGAGTTTTTCATTGAAAGCAAAACAAATTTGTGGTTTTTCCAGGTGGTTTTAGGGTTTCCTGTGGATTGAGGTAAGGTTATTAGTAGGGCAGGTGACTTAGGTTTGGATTGTACACACATCATCCCGGTTATCACTGCTGGTGTATGGCTTGATCTAGGTTTGCTGTTCTTGTGTTTGAAATCACTAGAGGAACTTTAAGAAAGGCACTTGCTCCAATGCCCTTGATCTAGTAACTGCATAAAACAGCAGCCATTGTGGCCACTTGGCAAAAATCAGTATCATCTGAGTCTGTCAAAGCAAGCAGGAGATTTGAGCTTGGAGCCTGTTGTGTCTGCTCTGTGCACAGGGTCTCATCACTGCTGATGGGTGAGCTGCTGTAGGTGGACAGGCTCGCTCCCTGAGTGCTAACCCAGCCTGTAGAATGGCATTCCTCCCATCTTGTCTGGCTGCTGTCCGCACACACAGCCTTTGTATCCATGCCATCCTCCGCTGCCTTTGCACACACCTCTGAAGACACTGCTGTTTGACACCTGCTGCCTTGGCAGCCGTGAAATGACTAGCTGGTGCGTGCTGTCCTGTTGCTGTCGTTAGGTAGAGAGGCAGAGGAGCAGAAATTGACATCAGAATGTTAACGAAGCTTATTTTTAGTTGAGTGATCAAGATTTCCACCCAGTCAATAAAATGTAGCTCTTTGTTTGGCTGATATAGGTATTGCATATTTTAAAGTATTGTTTTAAAAATCAGTCAAACATATCTTAAGTGGAGATGATTTACTTGTACTGATTTTGTGGTTAAAATGTTTTACATATTTAAGGTTATATTACCAGTATTTGAACTTCATTTGAAAATAAGGTACTTCAAATATGCTTTGAAAATGTTAAGTTTCCAACACAAGTTTTATTTTACCAGTTATTGAAAACATGCTGTTGAGGGGCTGGAGAGATAACTCAGCAGTTAAGAGCACTGGCTGTTCTTCCAGAGGTCCTGAGTTCAATTCCCAGCACCCACATGGCAGCTCACAACCATCTATGATGAAATCTGGTGCCCTCTTCTGGCATGCAGGCGTACATGCAGGCGGAACATAGAGAACACTATACATAAAAATAAACATGCTGTTGAGACACCGCTGGAAGCTGGAATGAGAGGAGTCAGAGAAAATGTGTGGAGAACAAATACTGTACTGATATGTGCTGATGGGAACAGAAGGTTCTGATGAGAGGAAAGGAGTGTTGTGCAAAGGAGGTGGGCCTTTCTCTGAAATGACTTGGAGACGAAGGGTGTTCGTAGGTTTAAAAATAAGTGCCTGGGTGGAGATGAGGGTTGATGGGCAAGACTAAGGTGTACAAAGATAGTAGGGCTGGGAAGTTGAGGTTCAGAATTGGAACACAGAACAACAGTAGGACTTGGCTTTCATTCTCTACAATCGGAACCCATTGCAGAATGTTAGATGAGACCTTTATCTTAGGGTCATTGTGAGGACAGATCCTCGACTAGAGATGTGAACATGGGCCTGGAAGCCAGATACCTTGTTGAGAGAGCAGTGAGGTGGAAAAGAGAGCTCACTCACTTAAGCATGTTGCCAAACTTAGCATGGGGAGCTGAGGGATGCTTGAGCCCTGGACTGCTTGGGGAGCATTCATTACAGTGGGCCTATACCCAGTGCATCTTAGAACTTGTACCTCCCCCTGTTTACAGGTCTGTGGCAGAGGGTAGTGTCGGCGCTCTTTGTCTTAGGAAGGGGACAGTTGATTTGTACCCTAGCTGCCTCTGGGTATCTCCAATTTTGTGTTTTCCTACATGAGGCCTGTGACATCTATGTATTCCAGCCCCACAGTTTGTATCACTTGGTGGACAGTGGGAAAGGGAGATGCCTAGTGAGTAACATGCACGAGAACACCCAAGTTATCTGGAAGAGAGTCATGATTATGATTGCTAAGGATGCTGCATCAACTGGATGGTGAAAAGCGCTTATAAAAATGGGCCAGGAAATGCAAAGAGTCTTGTAAATCAAAATAGACTGAAAGGGAGAAGCCAAAACGCATGTGCTCCCTGGCAAAACAAAGTCTTAGCAAGGGGGTGATCTGAGTCCTGGGGGCCTGACATGAAGAGGGAAAGTTGAGATGCCCTCTGAGGGACAGTTCTCGGTGGCACCGAAATGTGCTGTGCTTGTGCATCTGTCACCTGATAACGGTGTGCTCTCAAGGTGTCCTCTGTTCGTGTGTACTTTCCTGAAAGGCACTGTAAGTCAATGTAACCTGCAAAGAAACGTAAGTGGTGTGGTAGAGAAATGCTGACCGTGAAAGGAAAGCATTTTGTGTGGTCTCACTTCAGAAGAACTGCATGCCAAACCCTGAGCTGCCTGCTCCAGGCCCCACAGTCCCAAACATCATGTGGCTGGTAAGATTTCCTTGAGAGACATGCTGCAAGATCAACCTTGAGTTTTCACGGAGAATGGGAGCATGCTGTGTTCTGGTGCTTTCTTCTCTCATTCCCATCTGGTCCTGTCTGTCAGTTAAACCACCCCATTGGATATACTCTTTTGTATCCTGTGTGTCTGCCCTGCACCCCCACACTTGCCCAGAGGCAGTCATTCTGCCCCTGTGAGCCTCTTGATTATCACCTCCTGTGGAGATCTGCCCTCCAGGAATGGTGTGGCTATTGCCATCTTCATCACAGCTGTAACCCAAGATTCTCAAAAAGGGTGTCATTCCCTTGGGAGGATGGTTGCTGGGGCAGGAGGGCGAGGACTTCTCCAGTTGGGTAGCTGCCTCTAAGTTGCCTGTGGTCCTGTAAGACTTGGGTGGAGTTAATTCTTTGATCTGGAGGTGCCCTATCTGGGATAAGTGGGTGTCTGTTCATGTCTCCCCAGGAAGTCATGCAACATAATTGCATAATTCTTGCTCACTTTACAAAAAGCCAGTGTGTGTGTGTGTGTGTGTGTGTGTGTGTGTGTGTGTGTGTTCAGAGGACAACCTTCAGGAGCCAGTTCTTACCTTCCACCTTGCAAAACAGAACCTTGTTTCTGAGCCTGTGCTGCATGCCCCAAGCTAGCTGGCTTGCGAGCTCCAGGGCAATTCCCCAGTCTGCCTCCCATCTCACTGTAAGCATGCTTGGGTTACAGCTGGTAGCTACCACATCTGCATGTTTTGCCCTCATGCTTGCTCGCTTTGTTCTCACTCCTGCACAGATGACTGAGTGAAGCAGCATGTTCATCTGATATTTGATACTATCTCATGCTCTGCTACTGATTCCTTGCCCCACAATTCCCTGGGTGGGGAGAGCTTGGCCACAGATAACAGTGTTGGATGTAGATACTTAACATGCAAGTGCTCTGTAAGCCCATGACAGACTTCTGACAATGCAGTGTTCATAGTCCTCAAAATGGGGCTCAAGACACTGCATACAAAGTGAAATTATTGCAGTAATGGGAGTGTAGTACATCCAAAATTTGGATCCTGGCCTGTAGTCATAGTATATGGCTTTTCTCCCTCATTGTTTTCTCGTAAAATAGGGAGGTAAAAGTCATTGTGAAGACTCAACATCCACACAGGTGGAGCACCCTTGGAATATAGTTGGCCTTTGTCACTTTCAGCTAGAGGTACATTCTGTAGAGGTCCTTGCAGTTTTATCATGGTCACTCTTGTTTGAACAGCAGCCAGGTCTTAAGGTAAATATACCCCAAAAGAATCTGATATGCAGCAAATGCTGCTTCCCTCTGGTGTAATGTGCTGGGAAGAAATTCTAACACCTGGGACTAGCCCTCACAGTGCAGCAGAGCCAGTAGACTAGGCATCCCCAAGCTCCCACATGGCTTGGATACTGCCCCTTGTTTCTCTTTAACACTGGGCCAACAGACACCAGAAACCAACCAATAAAGGGGAATAGGATGCTGACGGGGAAACCTCAGCTCTGCAGGGCAGCTTATGGTTGCAGCTGACCTGTGGTGGGGCCAGGGTTATGATTTACAACTTCAGGGTTGGCAGGGCTGGGCTCTGACCTTTCAATTCTGACTCCAAAATGGAACTCCTAGTTGTCTGGAGACAGAGGTGTGTCAGATGCCATCACAGACATTGATCTGCCCTAGAGCAGCAGCTCCCAGCTGCCAGTTGGTTAAACCTGCTGAGGTCAGGCCCTGCTCTGGGCAGGCCTTTTGAGAAGTTACGAGTATTTCCTCTTCACAGGATGCTAAGGTAAGTGCCTCCCTCCTTTCCCAGGTCCCCAGAGATGCCATGTGCGTTCCCCCTGCCTGTCTTCTGGCTCCTGTGTCTTCTCAGGCCAGCTTCTCCATTCTACCAGTGCTGACTCTCCATAAGGTCTGTCTCACCCCTTCTGTTTTCATGTCAGCAGTATGCCACCAGTATGATAATTCCTGCCTTTAAAAGCCTTGCTTCTCTGCACCACCCATACCAGGATGTAGAAGGATGTGATGGCACTTTTCCCCTGTTTTCCTCCCCTTCAGCTTTCTGCCAGCCTTCCAGGATCAGATGTCCTTGACTAGTGTACCTGCATCCACTAGTGCCCACCCTGCAGTGATCAAAGTGCAGGCCTTGTTTAAATGCAAGCCGGTTCATGTCAGTGGAGTGAATGCTTGCTTGCTCCCTCCATCTGGCCCCAGCAGGTCTACCCACCACCAAGTGCATTCTTCTCTTCTACCTGCCCTGGTCGTCTCTGTATCACTGTAGTGAAATACCCTAGATACTATACAGAGAAAATACTTGTTTAGGCTTCTTGTGTGGGGGAAGGGGGTTCAGCCCTGATTGGTTAGCTAGGATGCTTTGGTCCTGTGTCAAGGCAGCTCATCATTGTAGAGTACATGGTGAAGAAATTTACTCCATGGGTCATGAAGCAAAGAAAGGAGAAGGGACTGGAGGCCCCACATCCCCTTCAAGGGTGCATGGCCTTCGGGAATAGTTGGTATCCAAACTATCAAACCATCCCAAAGCTCTTCTTGCTCAGAGGCACAAGCATTCCTTCCCAGATGTTCCTCCTGCATGCCTGTGCCCATCTTTGCAATATCAGTTCACATGTCATCTTGGAGGGACTTCCTGGCCAGCCCGTCCCAGGTCTCCTACTCAGAGCATATGCTAATCAGATGAGTTTTGTGTTCTCCATGCTTCCTTACGATCTCATGTATAACCTATCAGAGCTTGCAAACTACTTTCAAGCCAGCATCTTCTCCACGTGGACCAGAAGGAGGGATGCAGGCTGAGATCAGCTTCCGACTTTTAACTCCACTGCCTTAAGTCATGTCCTTAAATTCCCAGTGCTCTCCTTCCTCAGTAAAGGTTTATATTATTTGCATCCCTTAAGAGCAAATAAGTGTGTGTGAGGTGCTGGGATCTGCCAGTATGGCTGCCCTCTGTAATATCATCGTCTTTTAAAGCCTGAAGAACTAAGATCAGAGTACAGTTTCCCCACTGTCCCAGCAGTGGGAGGGACAAGCCCAGACTTGGAGCTGCTAAAGATTTCTGTGGCTGTATCTTTATCACAGACCACAACGTGTCCTGATGGCATGCATGGTTCAACTGTTACAGGCCTGGCAGGAAAGCCTGGGACTCCTGGGACAGGGTGGGCACAGGGGCAGGTGGCGGTGGTAGCAGAGGCTGTAAAACATGCCTCCATTCCCGAATCTTACTGTACAGAGTGAAAAAGATCAGTCCTGGCTCATTCTTCAACCTCATGCCATTAGAATTGAAGTCTTAGAAGAAAAAAACAAAACTGTCCTGTTTTTCTTTCCTGGGTGGGAGTGCTGGGCATGAAGCCCACTTGTCAAACTTAATATGTAAGCCAATTTTTTACTTTTCCATGTAAAGTTTCTAGTTTCCTGTTTCTCCCTCCATGAGCATCGGGCCTTGTACCTGCTAGGCAAGCACTCCACCCCTGGAGTGGTTCCCCAGCCCCTACAATTTTCAGTATTCTCTTTAAAGTCAAATCCAATTTTTACCTTTGTGTCTGTGCGTGTGTATGCAAGCACATGTGCATACATGTGTAAGTGTATATGCATCAGAGGACAACCTGCAAAAGTTGGCTGTTGCTTCTACCATGTGGATCCAGGATACTGAACTCAGACCTGTTGGTGAGCACCTCTACCCACTGAGGCATCACACAGGCCCCAAACTCATCTTTTTAAAAAGATTTTATTTTTTAACTTTATGTCTGTTTTGGCTACATATATGTAAGTGTCCTGTGTGTGTGTAGTACCGGAGGCCAGAGCAGAGGACAGATCCCATGGAACTGGAGTTACAGACCACTGTGAGCGACCTGTAGGTGCTGGGAACCAAACCCTGGTCCTCTGGAAGAGCGGTAAGTGCTCCTAACCAATGAGCCATCTCTCTAGCCACCAAACCAAATTTTAAAACATGTCTGAAGTAATCTGTGATCAGAATCCTAATTTATCTCTAACCAGTTCTTACTTCATAATGATTCATCCCTGCTTAACTTGGTGATGTTTTTAGCAATAGCCTCTGCTCACTCTTCATAGAGAACTTCACCAGATTTAAAAAACAAAAACAAAAACAAAAAACCCATTCCTCACCTGCTCATGTTGATAATTCATTTTTGACTTAATATTAAGTGAGGTTATTCTTGTATAAGTATGGCTGGAACCTTTAGGCTTGGAACAGTTTGTGTAAACATAACCTAATGGGAAGGGAAGAAAAGGATGAGAGGTTCCAGGACGAAGAACCCACTATGGATGAGCCTCAGGGGCTCAGATGTCTAGACAGGTGGAGAGCGTGCTTTACACAGCTGGGAGACAGAGCTGAGAGCGGGCCATTAAGTTTCCGGAAAGGTCCTACATGCCTAGATCTGTTTTGCCAGCAGGTGGCAGCCTTGGCTTGTGAACTGTTCCCTGTCAGGGCTGGTGGGCAGTTGGCCTTCTGTGGTTAGAAGGTCTTTCCTCCTGACACTTTGACCCTGGAAGCTCCTTTGAGGAGCTGGTGGCATTTTCGCTTCAGGTGAACTCAGCAGATTTCTACAGCTGTGGTGAGGGAACTCAGCAGGATCACGGGAATGCACGGGTGGTCCCACCTAACTTCTCCCAGGCTGTGTCCCCTGCCATGGAGGAGATAAGGACCAGCCTCTATATTGTCATTGGGAGGTTCTGAGGAATCAAAGTCACTTTAGTTTTCCTTCTCCGAATACAGGAGAGGGTGGTGGTCTACCTTTGGGCAAGGAATGCCGGCTGGCTGCAGCAGCACACCATAGCACAGACTACCATCTCCATTGGCCCCTTAGCATTCCCAGGGACACTCTGACCCTGACCTCCGAAGCTGGGAGGGTTCTTGGCAGGCATCCCAGTTGTAGAAATCTCTGGTCAGCTTCCTAAGGACAGTCAGAGGTCAGATGTCAGTCTGTTTTACCACTAGGGGTAGGAGCATATGGCCTTGTATTAGTAGCCAGTGCTACCTGGTAGCATTGCGATCCTGGCCATTCTCCTGCCTGGGGAGGATACATTCTCAGACATGATACCTGAGACCAAGCAGGTAGACATTAGAGGCTTAATGACCTTTCCATATGGTAATCAGAAACTGGGCTACTTTCATGACCTCTTTAGTCCCCCACCCTCTACACACCCCACTCACCAGAGGTTACTGCTTAAGTGGGAAGCAAGAGGCTACCCATGTAGACACCGAGAAGAAGCAATGGCTATGTGTGAGGCCAGTCCTCTCCCAGCCAGGCCTGTGTGATGATCAGTTTTTATTGTCTGCTTGACTGGATTTAGAAACATAGGAGACAGACCTCTGGGCATTTCTAGAATGTTTCTAGAGGAAGGAAGACCCATGGGCTAGTGGATATGTGACCAGCTGTCTCAGGTTCCCATTGCTCCAGCTAGATCAGTTCTCAGGCCACACCAGCTGAGGGCCTTCCTAAATTGTTTCTGTATTTTGTTGCAGCTACCAGAATCCGTCTGAGCTGCCTGTAGGCTGGGGATGGGGTAGCGGAGGGGGGACACAAGGTCTGAGGATGTCTAGAGGAGTGGGTAGATATGGAAATTATGTGGCCAGCCTCACTCCGAGATCTGGAAGGTGGGCCAGGCCCAATATAAAGTGAGAGACACCTAGAGGACCCACCAGCTCTGCTCTCCTGCAGGCCCAGCCCTCTGGAGCAGAGCTGAACCCCTGCAGAGGAAAGCAGGCTACAGAGGGCAGCCCAGGGGACCTTGCAGGGCGCAAGAAGTAGCCACAAAGGCTGAGGTGGGAGAGCTGAAAGAGTGGCTTCCCCAACCACAGTGCTGGGACCCTCAGGGAGCTCCACCGGGGGACACTCAACCTTTCACTGGGTAATCTCCACTTGGCACAGACGTGAAGAATGAGGCTGGTGACAGGCACCATGCTTTCAGAGCACATTTAATAAGGAGTGAAGTTCTTGGCAGTGGCCCTGCCCTTAGGTGCCGTCCTTATGGATGGCCATTGGGGATTTTTCCTGGATGAGGGGCTAATGCTCATCTTGGCACTGTCCCCTCTAACACCTGCTGGGACCCAGAGTTTTGGAGAAGCATCCAGATCCTGCCTGGACTATGTGGGGTCCTGATAGTCCCTGTGGGCTGTCAGGCTCTTTCTATTTGGCGCTTGAGGGCAGATGGCCCTGCTGGTGGCCTGGCCCAAACTTGAAGCTTCTGGCTTCCTCTGCAGCCCGTGCCAGCCCTGCAGGGAGAGTGAGTGGACATATACAGACATGTATTTCTGCTCCCTTCACTCAGGGGCTCTGGCCCCTTTGGTCCCAACAGTCAAGCTTCCCAGGGTGGCAAAGAACTCCTCCATCTCCCTCTGCAGCAGCTGGTTCCTGCGCTCCGCGTCCTCACGCGCCCGCTCTGAGTTCCGCAGCTTTATCTCCAGCATGGCGTACTTCTTCTTCTCCTGGTCCAGCTCCTCTTCCAAACGAGACATCTGCTTCCGCAAGTCAGCACTGCCCTCCTCGATGCTGAAAAATCAGGAAGAGGGAGTATCAGACTCCAGCTACAGGGACGCTGTCACAGACTCCAGCTACAGGGACACTGTCACAGACTCCAGCTACAGGGACACTGTTACAGACTCCAGCTACAGGGACGCTGTCACAGACTCCAGCTACAGGGACGCTGTCACAGACTCCAGCTACAGGGACACTGTCACAGACTCCAGCTACAGGGACGATGTCACAGACTCCAGCTACAGGGACACTGTCACAGACTCCAGCTACAGGGACACTGTCACAGACTCCAGCTATAGGGACACTGTCACAGACTCCAGCTGTAGGGATGCTGTCACAGACTCCAGCTACAGGGAGTGCTATCACAGACTCCAGCTACAGGGAGTGCTATCACAGACTCCAGCTACAGGGAGTGCTATCACAGACTCCAGCTACAGGGACACTGTCACAGACTCCAGCTACAGGGATGCTGTCACAGACTCCAGCTACAGGGATGCTGTCACAGACTCCAGCTACAGGGATGCTGTCACAGACTCCAGCTACAGGGATGCTGTCACAGACTGACCCCACCCACAGGGAGCACTGTTACAGCAAGAATGGCCCTGGGTTTCACCATGGCAGAGAGGTGACAGAAGACTGTGGGGGGGGGGGGTGCGCTCTCACAGCCTTGCCCACTTCTGCAAGCCAGTGGGGGCTCCCTACAAGGAGGCTTCCTTGGATTTGTGACCCAGAAGGGCCACCCTAAGGATGCCTGCCTGAGCACTGGGACTAGCAGGATCCCTGAGCCCTCACTAGCTATAGCCTTTTGTCCCTCCAGCCCTGTCAACTGTCCTGGTGAGGGATCATCTGCCACTAGCAAGAGGAGCAGAGGCCCCCTGACCTTTCTTCCTATACTCTTACCCACACCTCCTGCTGCTGTCTATGCAGGGCTCTGGAGAAACATAAACCCAGAGGAAATGCCTGTCTGCCCTTCATGTCCTCTTTGGGGCGCCTCCCATGAGCACCCTGCACGTCTAGCAACGTCTCAGAGCCTACACAACAGTCTGAGCTCCATGGCATTGACAAGCAGAAGACAGTGGACCTAGCATCTGCTGAAATGCAGAGGTGACTCCCCCACATACTCCCCAGAGCGCTGTAGTCACCACACAGGGACGATCTGCATGCAGCAAAGCACCAGGAAACAGTGTGTCTATGGACTGGATATCAGCCTCCCTCCGCCCCCAGACACCGAACACAATGCTTAGAGAAAGGTGACCTCCCTTCACCATAGCAACAGGCATGCTATCAGAAAGGGGACCTCACGGAGGATGGCACTGAGGTCTCACTAGCTTCTCTTCTGTCCCCAGCCCTTCTTTGCTATCCTCTCCTTGCTTGGTCCTCCCCTCCTTTCTATGCTATGCGAGAGTGACCCTGTCCAGGCTCTTGGTGCTAAGCCCTCCTATTAAGCTCCCGGCCTGTTCATGAGCATCTCCAACTGAAAAGTCCCAACATGGAGCTCCTGACAGCTTCCTCAAGTCATGCCCTGTCCCATCTAGTTCTCCTGCCCAAGGAGCACCTGCCTACAGTTCTTCTCTTCAGCTCTAAAACCCGTATTAGATGCCAGATGAGCTCTTCCCACCCGTCAGTGAGCAAGGCCCATCCAATCGATCTTCAGAACATGCGCTGAAAACTCTTGTTTCTCCCATCTCCGCTATTGCCCCTGTGGCCCATGTCACCCCCATGGGCCTGGACTCCTATGGCCTCCTAATTGGTTCCTACTGGACCTCCAGGAAGCTTTCTTATCAGAGGAGCCAAAGTCCTTGGGACACTCCATTAACTTCTTCACACTCACTGTCCTCTGAATAAATGCAAGCATCATCCAGGTTAAAAGGCCCTGCCTTACTTCCCTGCTCAAGGCTGGCACAGCTCCGAGGCTTACTTCCCTAGCCCCACCCCAAGCCTTCCTACCCTCTCCCGAAGAGGCCTCCCTTTCCTCCCAGTGTTATTGTCCTTTATCCACTTCCTAGCATGCCAATGTATCTAATGAGTCTTGTGCATGGTCTCATCCTGACATCCCCAAATAAGAGTGAGGCAGGGAATTCTGGTGAGTTTGGGATATAGCCCCCAGCATATATCCAGAGCAGTATCTGTATTTCACAAACAAATAGTCTCTTAGAGAAATACTGGGATGGCAGAGACTGGATAACAGGGGGCAGAATGGGGCTCCATGTATGCCAACAGAGGCATATTTCCAAAAGCCTGCTGGGTGCGACAAGGTACAATATCCCCTTCTTTCCTGTGCTAGAGACCACCCTCATTACAAACTCTCCTTCCAAGTAGCTCAGGCCACTCTGTCAGAGTACAAGGGCCTCCATTGTGCCCCCCTCCCATTCTTCCCAAGGAGGGGGCCTGTGTAGTTAAGTAACAGAGCTATCAAGGCACCAAGAGTAGGCTGGTTTGCACACTGGGCAGCCCTCTCTGTGGCCACCCCAGTGGCAGAGTTATCCAAGGCTCTGTTCTCACCCACGTGGTCCTGGAGAGCCACCTGGCTCCTGACTCCTGTTCTACAGACCAGCTAACATTCTTGCTTGTCCTGCTGCTCTCGGTAGGCATTTGTGGAGGCCTGCTGGCTGACCCACTCCCAACCCCGTATATCCTAGGGTCATTTTCCAAGGAAAGAAGCCTGGAGGCCGGCCGCTCTGAGCCCTGCCCCTTGCAGCTGTCTCAGTGGCCAGCCTACGCTGGGCCCTTTACCTTTTCAGGCTCCTCTCGTACTCAGTCCTCTGTTGACACAGCTCTGCCCTAAGCGCGGCCACCTGGCCCTGGAGAGCCCGGCAGCGGCGGACGTGAGCCTGTGGGGGGCTGCCCGGGTCGTTGGGGTCACTGCTGCCGCTGCCCGCACATGCCTCATCCAGGCTGTGGCCCAGGTCTGGTGACCTGTGGTCCTCACTGCTGCTGGGGAGGGGAGAGGGCTCAGGAGCCCACTCGGTGTGTAAGGAGCTGCAGGCGGAAGAGTCACTGGCCCGGCAGGCCGTGCAGCTGCTGATGGAGGCCTCTCGGGAGGATGAGGCTGCAGACCACGCCATGCTGGCCATGCTGGCAGTGCTAGGAAAGTGGCTGGATGGGGGCACGTTGTCGTAGGTGGAGAGTCTCTGCACTGAGCCTGCATCCTTGAGGCGGTCCCCCGATGAAGCCCGACGGTGGCCACGCAGAGAGGACAGCCCGTTGATGAGCCAGTTCCCACCGGAGGAGACGATGGGTACCTCTAAGGACGAGCTGCCCCCCTTTGGGCTCTCTGACCGTGACCCCTGCCGAAAGGAGGACTTCCAGCCGGGCAAAGTATGCATCCTCTTCCCAGGGCTGGTGGCCGCTGAGCCAGTCTGGCTGCCAAGGCGTGGGGGAGAAGTTCTGGAGAGAACTGCTGCGGCTGGCCCATCCAGAGATGAGGTCCTGTGTGTGGGCAAGCCAGGGCTACCAGGCTCACCCTGGCGGTCCCTGGTGACCTCCTCGGAGCCCCACTCCACTGTGCTCTGGGCCGTACCACGTGGTAAAGCAGGTTCTTCGAGGGAGGTTGCGGTAAAGAGCTGTCCATGTTTGCGGATGAGGACAGTCATCAGATGCTGAACCAAAGACGTGCCTGTGAGAAAGAGAGAGGAGAGGCTGGCAGTGAGTGGTCCAGTCCACGCCTCCAACACACTCAGGGTCAGCTACAGCTCAGACACGGGATGCCTGTTCCTGCAGGGCACCTTCACGTGTATCCGAAAGAGGGACGGTCATACCAGCCAGGACCAGGCTCAGACAGGACTGTGCCCACAAAGCCCCTGAGCATGGAGGAAGCATAGCGCTGCCCACCTAGGAGAAGGGAGGTGCCATGCAGACACGGTGCTCATCAAGGCCACAGGATGATGGGTGGCAGGATGGAGCTGGAAATCAGAGCCTAGTAGGTCAGAGTGCATCAGAACCCAGTTTCTCCTGTGCTTGCTATTGCTGCTTCAGGCTGTGCTTTAATGAAGACCCTCTGAGGACACAGGGCTCTGGAACAGGGTACACACACGCACACGCACGCACGCATATATGTATATATCTTTTTAAAAAATTACTTATTTGAGGGCTGGGAAGATGGTTCAGTAGTTAAGAGCACTTTTCTTTCCTGCAGAGGACTTGGGTTCAATTCCCAGCACCCAGAGAGTGGCTCATAACCATCCATAACACGAGTTCCTAAGGATCCAATGCCTTTCTCTGACCTCAGCAGGCACAGGCATGCACATGGTGCACAGACATGCATGCAGACCAAACACTGATACACACCAAAAAAAAAAAAAAGAAGAAATATATCTTTTTTAAAAGTACTTATTTTATGTGTGTGAGTATTTTGCCTGCATGTATTTATGTGCATGGCATGTGTGCCTAGTACCTGTGGAGGTTAGAAGAGAATGTCAGATCCCCTGGAACCACAAATTGTTGTGAGTTGCCATGTGGGTGCTAGCAACCAAACTGGGTCATCTGTAAGAACAGCAAATGCACTTGACCACAGAGCCACGGCTCTAGCCCTATGAAGTCTTAATGTGTGTGGAGATATGTATACACATAAACGCACATATGCATAGTGTTGGCCTCCTACCCCTCCATCATCCCAGAGATGCACGGCTCCCATGGCGGTGGTATGGGGCTCAGCAGTAAGGACACGGTCATCCCAAGGTCAACAGTGTCTACTCGATAGCCGTGCTCCCTCCAACTACCCACCACCAAATACCAGAGTTGAGAGGTTCACCAAGGATGAGAAAGACCACGGCTGGGTGGATGCCACATGGAAATCAAGTGGCCCAGGAGGAATCCCAGGAGGTACTTCTCAGCCAGAAAACTGGGCCCACCCAGACTGGGCTGTGTGGCTGCTGCTGGCATCCATGTTGGGACCCATGTCCTCAGTCCTAAGCCAGGACTTCAGGAGTGTCCCCCACCAACTAGATGTGAACATGCTGGGCAGCAAGGTCCTTACAGGGCTCTATTGGGGACAGATTTCCCAAAGGCCTGTGCATTCGGGTTCTTGTTTCTACTCGCCTCTCTCTACACGGGCCCTCTGCAGGCTTGGCTGACAGGTCCCCGGTGAGTCATCTCACCTCGCCTGGCCTCCGTTTCCTCATCTGGGACTTAAAGACAATTATCACACACAGGCCGGTGTGAGGACTGCAACTGAATGGCCCAGACGAACTACAGCACGGAGGCTGCTTAGTCCTTCCCTTTCTCACCTCTTTCCTTTTCTGAGAGCATGTCTCCTGGTGTCCAGGCTGGCCTCAAACTCCCGGACTGAAGTGATTCCCCCCCCCTCAGCTGCGCCATGTTGCCCTTTTGAAAACATCATTTTCTTATTACTATCACAAAAGAAAAACTCCCTGGTGCTGGCACAGGTCTGTCATCCAGGAACCTGAGACAGTCACCTCACTGTGACAGTAAAGCAGAACACATCAGTGTGGGCTCCAGGACAAGGCCTCCTGCCTCCCAGCTGCTCTAGCCTCTCTAACCACTGGCCATTTTAATTGTTTCCAATAACCAGCTGCTACCAGCCACAAGGGGACGGACGGAGGGAAGGAGGCTTTGTCCCTCGAGGTGGAGACAGGACATTTAAGCTCTTGTCCCCCTGGCCTGGCTCTGAGCTGTGCTTTGGGCACTGCCAAGCCACCTCCCTTTTTACCTTCCATGATGGTCACTGGATCCTCTATCTGAGGCCGAAGGATGTTAGGGCCAAAGACTGTTGCCAGGTTCTGGACGCTCATCTTGTTGACATTCGAGTGGGCCTGCACTTCATCCAGAAACCTGCAAAAGAGAAGAGAAGCAATTGGAGAAGCAGCAAATCCCGAAGCCCAACCTACTGTGAGCTCCAAGCCCTGCCTGGCCCCACCCACCATACCACACCCTACCAAGCCCAGCCCACACCTACATCACCTAGCCCACTCTACACTGCCTAGCCACCCACCACACTGACACTCCTAGCCACACCCCTCAGATACACTCACCATACCATACCAATGATGCCCACCCCATACCAGCCAGCCACCTGCCATACTACATGCTCTTCCACAAGCCCCATCAATTCACCATACCACACCCGGCACACCTATGCTTCCATGCGCCCCCATGTGTCACAGCTATAAACAGCCTAAGTCCAGCCACATTCACACAAAACCCACCCCATCCATACCCACTCAGCTACACTATACCTAACCACCCACTACACTATGATCCTGCTTCCAATACCTAGGCATATACCATAACCACCCAACCTGCACCTGCATATATTCATGCCCCCTAGCCACACCCGCTACCCCCAACCCCACCACACGGCCGCATCTTTGTGCCCTCAGGCCCCATTCCATCCCCACACTCAGCCAGGCCTCCCAGGCTCTCCATGGCTGCCGGGCACAGTCAGCTGCAGCTTATGAGATCCAGGAAGAACGCTCCTGAGATCTAAGACTACCATGAGAAACGAAGGCCAAGGGACAAGATAAGGTCATCCTTGGTGCAAATGCCCCAGAAGCTCAGACCCCACTAAGAGCTGTGTGAGTGTCATCCCTGCAGGCCCCTACCAGCACCCAGAACGTGGCTACATGAGGGTCTATACCTGTGGGGAAGGGAAGTGAGAGGTACCCAGGAAGGCAGGGGCAGGCTCCTTCTGAAAGGATTCACCGGCCGCCTCCTGCAGCTCTGTGCTCTTGCACGCTCCTGGCCATCCCCACACTCGGTGAGGGAGGCAGTGTTGAGAACGTGAATGGCCCCTCTGCACGGTTTTGTCTCTCTAGGGGTGGAGGGAATGAGCAGAGTAGCTCCAAACAGGCCACTTACCTGCAGATGTATCGGAGCAGGTTGTAGTTGGCCTGAGGAAGGTTGTTCACTTGTTTAGCCAACTCCAGAGTCCCCTTGTAAAGGAAAGAGAACATAGAGTTTCAAACACCAGCAGTAAGGCCTCCTCTGACTGGAGGAAGACGGGACAGGAGGAGGGAGGGATGTGTGACCAGTCCCAGCTGACCTCCTCCATCCCTCCAAAGTGCAGCTGTGACCTCTTGAGGAGACTGACTTCATGTCTGGGAGCTGGAGTGAGGGGTGAGAGCCTCTGCAAGGCCACAGAGGAATGTCTCAGCTCACTTATTGGGGCCCAAATATTTG
This sequence comes from Peromyscus eremicus, assembly GCF_949786415.1. Classification (NCBI taxonomy): domain Eukaryota; kingdom Metazoa; phylum Chordata; class Mammalia; order Rodentia; family Cricetidae; genus Peromyscus; species Peromyscus eremicus. The sequence continues at coordinate 91,721,731 of NC_081425.1, read as the reverse complement.
CCAGGTAACAACTCTCACCCCCCCCCCCCCACAGTCACAGAGAAGGCAAACAGTCTTTCTGCAGCAGCAGCAGCAGCAGCAGCAGCAGCAGCTCAGAGCTGCAGAGGGTGGAGGGGAGGGGGCAGACACCGCTCCTCAGAAAACAGGTAACGGGGCTCCTTGGTCTCAAAACTGTGCAAGCCTGGAAGCCTGAGCCAGGTGTGGGAGACAACGGTGAAGCAGAAGAATGGTGTAAGGTGGCCAGAACTGGGTCCCCGTGTTAAGAGGGATCTGCATTCCACCCCACCCCCTCTTTACTTCTGAGATAAATATCCGAGGGAAACTAGAGTCCTACACAGAACGCACAGCACTTGGGGGGCCCTCCTTCCCCCACACAACAGCCTTCCAGTCAGGACCTATGCGCCACTGATAAGTCTTGACTCCACAAGCCTGCTGCCCCCCAGCCCACCCCCAGGATATGTCCCGGGAGGCACTGACCTCCCCCTCGTCCTTGGTGAGCAGCTGGGCGCAGCTGAGGAAGTCCTCATACCTGGCGAAAGGGATGACTGGCTCTGGGAGCTCCCGAAGGTAGAGCTTCAGCAGGGAGGCCACTGTGTGCACGTCTGTGGTGCTGGGATAAAAAGGGGGGCCTGAGTGAGAACAGGACCCCAGGAAGTTGGAGGACTAACACATACACTCTACCTCACATGAGACCAGGACAGTACCTGGTCTCAGGTCAAGGTGTATGCATACAGCCAGGCTCCTCTGGAGCCAGCAGCCCCTGGTCAAGGTCAGACCCAGGCTACCTGCAAGCCCAGGGAGCAGGGCCCCTGTGGGAAGGGTGAGGAGAGACCAGAATCTCCAGCTTGGATCTACTCATCAGCCCCACACCACTGGCTCAGAACCTAGTGTCTAAGGCGTGAGGAGAACTCTCTTTTGTGTTCCCAGTGTGGGACTTGGGAGATGTTCTGCTGCAGAAGCCACAGGGCATGGTTGTTCCGCTCAGGACAGTTGCTCAGGGTGGAAGGAATTACCTGTGACCTGGACCAGCTTCACAGGAAGCTCTCATGGAGTACAGCCAAGCCTTTGCTTGAACTTGCTAAGTGCCCGGGATGAACCTTGGCTGAATCGGGAAATCTGTATCAGAGGAACCCCATCAGGGCTGACCTTCCTGCAGAGAGCAGGCATCTAAGTACTAACTGGGCAGGTGAGAGAGAGGTCAGGTCCTTGCCTCTGGTCTCAGCTCCTCACTCCATCTCTAGGGCCTTGGATGTCCACAACAGGACTTAGTCTCCACTCCTGGCTCAGAGATGCCTAGGTTGAAGTGGGGTGAGGGGAGGGCAGAGCGGTGGAGGGATTCAAGGGTATTCCCAGGTCAGGTTCACTTTCTCTTTTCCTATCTACCTGGGCTCTGCGGGGCAGTTCTGGCCACAGCTGGCTCCTCTTCTAAGCTGGCACCTCAAGCTACACCTGGGCCCCAGGAGACTTTCCTAGGCCCCGGCTTTCAGGCCCAACTTAAAGTTCCACAGAGTGGACACTCCAAGATGGCCTGGAGCCAGCAAACCTCGGCTGTGCTAATAAGGTGACACTTGGCCATGGCCGTGTACCACACTGGCATCAAAAGTGCTAGGATCCTTTTGGCAGACCTTTGAGATTATGGACTTCCACATGAGCACAAGCACCCAAGATCCATACACGCAGGCTTCTCCCCTGACCGCCCCTCTCAAGCCAAGCGTGCCTCTGCTGGCCACTGCCTTCTCCTGGGCCACTTTCTCTGTCCACGCTGGAGGCCAGTGCCCTTCCCAAATGGGACTCTTCAGGGTTAGCTGCTGCTGCTGCCTCGGGGAGACAGGAAGTGGGACTGGTTACATGGTACCCGCTCCAGTCCACAGACCTTCCTGCCTGCGTTCCTGCTCAAGGCCCCTCCCACACCATCCATCACCCACAGAGACCTGCGGCTCAGCTGTACCCCATGGCCACTGCTCCTCACACTCTGGCTCCTCTGCAGCCTTCCATCCCCACTCACGGCTGCTCTTTGCTTTAACACTTGGCTCCAGTGTCCCTGAATCCTCTTCCCACACTGAACCCACTATGAACCCACTGCACCCCCAACACATTCTCACCAGCACCAGAGCGTTCCAGGCCGACGGGCCTGGGCCCATCAGCCTGGGAGTCTCACAGCGAACGCTACATGTAGCTGGTGGGCTGAGGCAAGGCCACAGAAGGCCCAGTGGGTCAGCAGACTGCTCTGGTCAAATCAGCTGTCTCCACGGCCCATGCCTCCACCTGCAGCTTCCCATCCTCTCTTTATTCCCAAAGTCACCCTCTTGTCCATGCAGGCCTTGCCTCTCACTTGTCTCCAATCCTGGAGAGAACACACACATGCACACCCCCCCCACTGGCTCACAAGCTCTTATCTGCACCCCCAGCCTCCACTGGCTTCCTAATTTTCTCTCTCTCTCTCTCTCTCTCTCTCTCTCTCTCTCTCTCTCTCTCTCTCACACACACACACACACACACACACACACACACACACACACACACAGCCCTGGGGCTGAATGCTCCTCTGCAGAAAGGGTAAGCAGATGAACAGGAGTTTTGTGGTAGAGGAAGACCAAGGCCAGAAGCAGGGCCTAGAGGCAGGCTAGTGCAGGGGGCGCCACAGCTCAAGGCAGAGTAAGTCCGGGACAGGGAGCCCTGTCACGCAAGCCCAGTTGGTTGGTGGAAGGAGGACTCCCTGTGAATGAGCTGTAGAGAACAGAGCTCCAGTGCTCACGGTGAGCAGGTGGGCAGGGGAGCAGAGCCCTTGGGCCTCTATGAGTAGGGTGCAGTAAAGCCCTAAGGTGTCCCCACGAGTGAGCTATGGGGAACAGAGCCCCGGAGCACACTGTGAGGAGGGACAAGGCAGCAGAGCCCCGGGACCCTGTGAGTTGGTGGACACAGCTCTATAAGAACAGCAGAAACTGGGAGAGAACAGTCTCAGGAACAGTTTCTGAAGCACTGCCCCTGGGGGAGGACACTGCTGAGCCACCTACCTGGGAGAAGGGACTGTTAAAACCCCAGGAAGGGGGGGCCATGATGGAAGGGGCGGAGCCGCAGCCTGGAGCAAGGGCCTGGTCATGCTGCCAAAGCTGAGATGTAGGTCTATGGAGCTGAACTCAGGGATCGGAACCAAGCTGAGCCCAGCTGGCACCAGGCATTAAACAGGAGGCATGGTAAGCTGATGATATCAGAGGGTGGGTTAGGCAGAAGGCTTGGTACCTCGCCAGGAGACCCCAGTGAGTTTGAATATGGCGGTGTGAGGTCTGACACCCTTCCAGTGTGTCATCCAACACTACAGCAGTAGGTCTGACTCTGGGCATTTCTAAAAGCCACTGTTTCCCACAAGCTTCTACAAGCTGTGGACAGGGCTTCACAAGGCTCCAGGTAAAGAAAGGGACTCCAATGCCCAGTGGTTAGTCCTGAGCACCACAGCTAAGGAAAGAAGTGGCAACCCTCTGGTTACGGCCACGGGTCTGGGAAGAAGCTGGACAGATAACTGTTACACTCTGTAAGACCAGGAAAGCCCAGGGCTGTGAGCACTGCAGGGCTTGTCTTGTGGCAGCGGGAGCCTCGGTTTGAGCCGAGATACCAGAAAAGGCAGCTTTATGGATGTCTGGTTTGCTTTGATGGCTTGACACAAGAACTCTGCACAAAACTGATCTGTAACGAGTGGGATCCCGGCAGAGAGAAGGGAGCTCACACAACCCCACGGAGAGGCAAGCCCCACTCCCCCACTCCTCCCCCACTCCTCCCCCACCCCCCCACTCCCCCACTCCCCCACTCCTCCCCCACTCCCCCACCCCCCCACCCCCCCACCCCCCCACTCCCCCCCACTCCCCCACTCTCAGGCCTTGGGCAGCGGATGTAGTTGTCCTTCCCCTGGCTGTGGGAAAGCCTCAGTGACGAGTACAGATCCAAGGTGGGCAGAAGCGACTGTCTACCTGTCCTAAAACCTGACTGAGGGCTGGAGAGATGGCTCAGAGGTTAAGAGCACTGCTTGTTCTTCCAAAGGTCCTGAGTTTAATTCCCAGCAACCACATGGTGGCTCACAACCATCTGTAATGAGATCTGGCGCCCTCTTCTGGTCTGCAGTGATACAGATACATGCAGACAGAACACTGTATACATAATAAATAAATAAATCTCTAAAAAGAAAAAAAAAAAGAAAAGAAAAACCTGACTGAGACGGAACTCAGCTGCTATGCCGTCATACCATTATGGAAACTTGGGCTGGGTCACTGAGAGGAGGGAGAGCTAAGAGCCCGCTGCAGTGAGCTAATCCTAGATGCAGCTGTGCCTAAGCCACGCTGGCTGGGCAGCTAGCTGAGGTCTTCATCCCTCTACCTGGGTCAGAGAAGCTGTGGGAACTACCACATGGCTGACCTTGTTTGTGGCAGACAATCTCAAGAAGACGAGGGGACCAGCGTGATTCTGTGCCCTCGTACTCTGCCCTCTGAGCAGACTGGCTAAACGTGCGTGAGGCAGCCAGCACACCGGGCTCGGCTCAGGAGCTGGTGCCGGGGAGGAAACGACAGGAGTCTTAGCAACTGGTTCCACCTATACTGCCCTGTCCCCAGAGCTCACCTGTCAAACAGAGGCTTCTCCCCACAGTCGAAGGAATCCTGCAGGTCCCTCACCAGGTTGGCCTGCCCGGGCATACGGAAGAGGCCCTCTTCACTGAGTCCTCGCTCCCGGATGAAGTCCACACACTGCTCCACCAGCAGAGGTGCCAGACGGGGACCATACTTCCGCTCATGGTGTACTGTGTCCTCCAGCCGCTGCCCAAAGATCCCTGGACACAGAAAGGGACTGTTCATACTCCCCTGACACTGATCAATAGCGGGTGAAGGGTGTCTGGGGCAGTGGAAGGCAGAGAGAGAATACTGTATGTGCCAAAGGAGGCTCTTCCCAAGGAAACAGATTATTAGACACTGGGAAGGCACACCCAGGTGGGCTAGTTGGGGCTGTTAGGGAAGCAGTAGGCGTGCAGCTAGCCTGGCCTTTAGGGCTTGTCCAAGTCAGGAGAAAACGGCCCTCAGGAAGCATTGTGTTGGTGGATTTGGAACTCACTCCAGATGGGAAACTATGCCATGCCCAGGCACAAGAAAATGAGCAGATCCCTCACGGGTCAGTCTCCTGGGTGCCGCTGCAGAAGGGAGGTAAGAGGTACAGCTCACAGGACGAGACTGTTGACACACTGATGTGCAAACAGCATCAAAACAACGTGATGAGCATGAGCACTGGATAGCTCAGCTCAGCGGGTCAAGCTCTCGACACACAAGTCTGAGGACCTCAGTTCAGATCCGTGAAAATCTGGACACAGTAGCACACGCGTGTAATCCCAGTGCTCCTACATGAGATAGGAGGATCCCTGAAAACTCGCTGGCAATGAACAAGAAATCCTGTCCCCAATAAGGAGAGACAACCAAGGTTGACTTCTGTCCTCACATGTGTACTATCACACACACACACACACACACACACACACACACACACACACACACACCAGACATCCCTCACGATGCTACTATCAAAAGAAAAGAAACCTTGTCAGGCAGTGTTGGCACATGTCTTTAATCCCAGCACGGGGGTGGGGGGGGGCGGCAGAGGCAGGCAGATTTCTGTGAGTTCGAGGCCAGCCTGGTCTACAGAGTGAGTTCCAGGACAGCCAGAGCTACACAGAGAAACCCTGTCTCGAAACAAAACAAAACAAAAAACAAAAAACAAAAAAAGAAGAGGAGGAGGAAGAGGAGGAGGAGGAGGAGGAGTAAAAACTGGGGAGAGCTGGTGAAGAGGTAGAGGAACCGAAGCTCTATGCACGGCGTGGGGTAGAGGAATAAAGCACTGTGCACCACTTAAGCGGACGGGAGATGGTGCTGCTGGGATACATATGCAGTGTGGTGGGTCTTTCAAGGAAACAATTCCTGCTCCAGTTAGACACGGGAAAAGACCAAAAGTGGGGTGATGTGCACACATGCACAGCAGCTTTCCAAACAGCAACACAAGGTGGGAGGCACTCAGCTGTCCATCAATACACATAATGTGCCGTACCTGCAGAAGTCAGGAAATGCTGACAGAGGCTACAACATGGAAGAATCCAGAAGGCACTGTGCAAAATGAGGCACTCACAAAGGAAGGAAAGCGATGTGACCAAACTGGTAAGATTCCTACATTGCCATGCTCAGAGACAGGAAGTGCAATGGTGGTTGCTGGGGGCTGAGGGGGAGGTGGCCGTAACTATTGAGCGGTACAGCTCCGAAGATGGTGGTGAAGGATGGTTTCTCCGCCATGTGAAGAAGGCTAATACTACTGAGCTTTATGAAGGGTGAAGCAGATGGTAAAGTAGGCTTATTTTATGAAAATTCTTAAGAACAGAAACCATAATCGTAAGCCTAATCAATGAGCTCCAGAACACACACTGTGTAACTTCGTTCATGTGAAGCCACAGACAAGTCGAACTGATGTCAGGCCGGAACTTGGCTCTTATGGCTCAGTGACCAGAGGTGCCTCAGGCTTGTGGGGTGCCAGCACTCCTGGGTCTGAACCTGACACGCTACCCTAGTCACACACACTTAAATAAAGCAAGGCCACTGAACGGTGCCTGAATCATTTGCGCACTTCCCAATATGCTATACCTCAAAAAAACATTCGGGAGAAAAGAAAGCAAAACATCAGAAAGAAAAGAATCCAAATATGTAACGAGGACCAGAGAGCAGCTGCAGGTTAGAAGAATGAAGGACAGAGGGAAGCAGAGGGGTTTCTGGCTAAGAACCCTGATAATTCCACATACAAGGCTACAAGTTTCCTGGTAACCCAGGCAAAGAGATTAAGGAGCCAAGATCTGTAAAGCTCTCTGCCCGAGGGTTAAGCAGCTGGATCACAGCTCTGTGCCAGTGGTTCTCAGCCTTCTAATGCTGCGACCCTTTACTACAGCTCCTCGTGCTGTGGTGAACCCCCAACCACAGAATTATTTCATGGCTACTTCATAACCGTAACTTTGCTATTGTTATGAATCATAATGTAAACATCTGATATGCGGGGTATCTGACTGCAACCCCTGTGAAAGGGTCATTTGACCCCCAAAGAGGTCGAGACCCACAGGTTGAGGACCACTGCTCTGGGGGGGGGGTTGCTGATCTTTAGAACGTCTGGTGTTATTCACATCCTCACTGTGCTGACTTCAATGGATGATAGCCTTTGGGGCATGGGAGGGGCATCATGCCAGAGCTCCATTGTGTGGAGGGCTGTAGTTTTGTGGGACATGGATCATGAGACAGCCCAGTTTAACCACCTATCTGGCAACCCACTTCACTCCCCACTCCAGGGCTGGAGAAATAAGACACCTCAGTCCCTGGTAAAGCCTTTGCCCAGCATTCCTGAGGCCCTGCGTTCCATTCCAAACACTACAAATAAATAAAGATATGGCTCCGCAAATGCTGTTCCTTCAACTGCATGATCTGGAAACAAAGTATACCGAGCAGGGGAGGAAGCTGCCCCCTCCCCCACACCCCCTTTCTGGGAAAGCCCTTAGGACACCTCAGGTGGGCACCATCAATACTGCAGAAGAGGCCCACGCCATACGCACACGCAGTTTGCACTTGTTTGTGCGTGTGAACATGTGAGTAGGTCAGCTTGTATGTGCCCGTGGCAGGGTCCAAGTTCAGCCCATTCAGTGTGGCTCTGGGTGTGGCAAACATCCAAGCTCTTCTGCCGCCATCATTCACATCGGAACGGAGACGGAGGTCCCCAGCAGCAGTTCCCACGGGCAGGGATCATCTGGGTCACAGCAGAGGAAGTGATACTGGCAAAGAGGGAAACCTGCCTCTTCTGGGACTCGGCAGGCTAGTCCCCTGAGCACGGGGAAGGGTCAGAGCCTGGAGCCCAGGGACAAGCTGGCTACTTGGGCAGCTCAAAGTAGGCCAGACTCAGGAGGCCTTGAGTCACCTCTAACAGTGTCCTAGCCTTTGGGGTTAGAGCTGGTTGGTCCGAGGACACAGAGACCTTGATCTTTTTCTCTCACTCGGGACTCAGTCACCCACACTCAGGGCCTAGGATGCACGAGCTTACCTCCTATCATGTTGAGTACTTATTTACTTACTTATTTGTTTGTTTGTTTTTGAGACAGGGTTTCTCTGTGTAGCTTTGGAGCCTGTCCTGGAACTCGCTCTGTAGCCCAGGCTGGACTCGAACTCACAGAGATCCATCTGCCTCTGCCTCCCGAGTGCTGGGACTAAAGGCGTGCACCACCGCCGCCCAGTTTGCTTGAAACATTTTTAAAATTAGCTTTTTTCCTCCCTCTCTCCTTCTTTGTTTTGAGGTCTCCACGCTAGGCAAGCTCTCTATCACTGAGCTGCAGCCTAGCTCTTGAGTTTCTCCCGTAATATGTAATATGTGTGCTTACAGTGGCAACAGGGCTAAGTTCCCACACAGCAGGAGTGGCCGAAGTCCCTTTGAAAGAAACGCCCTGCCCATCCTCTGCAGTGCGCAGGATTCCTTACTGTCAGGCGTTTATCTGCCTCATCCGCTTTAAGCCTGTGAATACAGACTTCCCCAAACGACACTAGAGTCTGGATAAGTGGGGAAGCCGTGGGACACCATGGCTGTTGTAACCAGAAGAACCATTACTTCAAATGAGCAGGCATAGAACACAGAGAGGAAGGGCCCATGAACAAAGTGTCTCCAGGTCAGGTAGGGGCTAGCTTGGCATGGCGCCTGCCTCCTCCCCATCACTCACATGGACCTTTCATTCAGCTTTACTCACTCCTCCACTGTCTCCAATGTCAGCTTTCACACAGCCACACCCATGTGTAGATGGGTTTTTTGTTCTGTTTTGTTTTAACTCTTTGGGGGCCCACCATCCAGCTCCCAAATAAATACAAGGAGACTTATTCTTACTTAATGAATGCCCGGCCTTAGCTTGGCTTGTTTCTAGCTAGCTTTTCTAACTTAAATTATCCCGTTTCTCTTTAACTACATTTTGGCTCTGGGCTTTTCACCTTTCTTTATTTTATATATCTTTCTTTTCTTCTTACTCCGTGGCTGGCTGGGTGGGTGGGTGGCTGGCCCCTGGCATCCTCCTCTCCTCTCCTTTTCTTGATTTCTCCTTGTATTTACTCTCTCTGCCTGCCAGCCCTGCCCATTTCTTTCTACTGCCTTGCTATTGGCCATTCAGCTCTTTATTAGACCAGTTAGGTGTTTTAGACAGGCAAAGTAACACAGCTTCACAGAGTTAAAGAAATGCAACATGAAAGAATGCAACACATCTTTGTAGTAATAAAAAATATTCCACAGCATAAACGGATGTAACACACCTTGAACTAATATTCCACAACACCCATGCTAGGCAGGACCTTCTATCTCCATCACTTCTCGCACCCAGGGTCACAGCAGTGCAAGGCACTCCTTTCTACAGGGCCACTGGCAGAGGTTGGGGGTGGGGGTAAGAACATAGGAAGGACAAACATAGTATGGTCTTCAGCCTGTCCTGAGTCACTGCACTCAGCTCCTGGCCTCAGCTCCCAGTGACTGAAGGCCAGTCAGGAAGACACAAGACGCGCCAAATTCTCTCCACAGACTCACAAAGCTCGGGTGATTCCAACCAGCCCCCTTCCTGCTCCCTGTGTCCCAGGCATCTGCCTCTCACTGTGTATTTGTGCCTGGTCCTGTGCTAAGAACAGAAGGCCCCCTATCCTCAGGGGAGGCAAACCCAGATCCCCAGTGAAATGGAGACAGCACCATCCCCTAAGAAGACTACGATCTAAGAGTATAAACTGAGGGTTTCGGCACCAGATGTATAAACTGAGGACGTGACTGCTCTGAGGTATGGTTGAGGGGAAGATTTTCATTGTGGGTATGAGGGAGAGTACAGCCAGAGGCATCTGGAAGAGTTCAGAGCAGAGAGGGAAAGTAGGAAACTGAACATGGCCAACCGACTGGACCTGGCCATGAGAGGAGAGGAAGAGAGAGAGCAAGAGCAAAGGAGACGGGTGTGTGTGTGTGTGTGTGTGTGTGTGTGTGTGTGTGTGTGTGTGTGTGTAGGGGGTGGGGGTGGTGAGAAGGAGGGGCCCAGAGAGGGAGACCAGAGAAAGGGCACACCTAAAACAGCAGACTTAGAAGGGAATGAGGAGCCTGGGGAGGGAAGCCCAGGAGCTGGGGAAGTTTAGGGTAGAGGGTGAGAAGAACCAGGATGCCTACTTGTGCTGAGAGAGCCTGGCCGCCAGCACGCACAGCTCCCGTATGCTAATCGGTGCCACAGACGGCCATTTGTCTCTTTCGGACCTGAACTAAGTAGTTGGCAAAACAGAACGATTTTAACAATACACTAGAATGAAAGTTATGTGGATGCCCAGGCTCCCCACACCCCATCTCTGAACACATCTTTTCGTACTTTAACATTTTCACTTAAAGACGCCACTACTCAAATTGCCGGTAGTGCTCTTGTGCTCGGGGTCCTTGTTGAATAAAATGAAGTTTATGTGAATAGCAGCACTAGAGTACCGTGGCAACTGATCTGATAGGCAGGTGACAGAAGCAGAAAGAACACCCCAAAACGATGATTCACATCCCGGACAGTGCCGAGTGGGAGGGGTCAAGATTTCATCATAGTCCACAATTTAAAACTATGAGCTGTTTGTTTCTGGAATTTTCCACTTAGCAGGCTGCAGGCGGCCACTGGAAACCAGAAACCTGGAAAGTAAGACTGTGGATATGTGGGAGCTACCATGGTGAAAAGCCTCAGGGCCACCCAGGGCTGAGAGAACTGCCCCCACTCCCCATGGTCGTCACTGTACTAACCAGGCTACCAGGCAAGCTCTGCCCTGCCGGCCTCCCCCAGCCCCTAGGCACAGAACACAGACAAGCCCATCTGTCCACACAGCACCCAGTCTCGACAGGTCTGTCTGTGACAGCCCCTTCCAAACCCCCCCTCACACCGAAGTCTTCCTGAACTTTATCACTGCCCCCAAATAGGGCAGCCATCCAGCAGCGGGAAAGCCACAAGGTCTCGGCACTTCAAAACGGAAGAGGTCTGGGGAAGGAGGTGACGAGGGAAACAGCTAAGTATGAGGAAGGGGATTAGGGGGTCAATGGAGTAGTTGTGATGGAGGACACCTGGTGTTGGAGGGTGGGAATAAGGAAGCATGCCTGGAGAGGAGACACGGGGTCACGTGAGCACTGACTCCAGATGCTGTGGGGTGGGGGCACAGACAGGCAAGCAGTAAGACCAAAGAGACACAGGTTCGGGGCACACATTTGGCTAAACCAGTGGACTACAGGCCTCTGTCTCCATCTACAGAGTGAGGAAACATCCGTGTTCACAGACTGCCCCAAGGCCCAAGATGAACCCACATCCCTCGGGCATCCCCTCCCCCACTGGACTCTTGAAAGGAAAAACCCAGACCTCATTCCTGCTCAGCCTCCTGAGTCTTCCTCCCTGGCTGTGGGCAAGCCGTGTTCAGGCCACCGGCAGCCTCCTTTTCCAGTGGCCCTGCCCACTGCTTTCTCTGTCACAGTGTCTCTGGCAGACCCTCTAGGGCCTGGCCCCACCTGCTGAACTCCCAAAGCCCTCCTGGCAAGTCTCGGAGAGGAAATATGCCAAGAACCAGTTCCAGGAGGCTTGTCAGGTTGCTGGAAACCCAGCCGGTATGTGGTTCCTAGAGGTCCCGGCCCACACTCGTCACCAAGTGCCCACTCTGCCAACTGAGAGGAAGCGGGCGGGGGGGGGGGGGGGGGGGGGGGGCTTTCCTCTGGATGACCCTGCAGATGCTCCCTGTAGCCTGCCCTACACGCCTCCAGTGAGGACTTCTCAGAATCTCAAGCAGAAGTGGAAACCACCCTGTGGCTGCTCAGAGCTTATTCTAGAAGACCCTGGAAACCGCCCTCAACCTCCTTGCCAAGTCCTGGAGCTATGTCCACGGGTGAATGCACCGCACCAACACAGGGCACCTAGTGGTTTTCTGCTTACTCTCAAGGGAAGCCCTGGGGGTGGGGGGTGGGGGGTGGGAGGTCCTGCCACAGCAAGAAATGGAGGCCACTGGGATTCCCTCCTGGATCTGGTCCCAGAGCTGAGGCAGCAGGTCGGCTTGGCCACTGCCTGCCTTTGGCTCTCCCCAGTGGAGAGGAGGCCACAGTCAGGGGGAGGCACACAGAGAAAACAATTCTCCGGAGGCCTGCAAACTTTGGGTAAATCTACACTCTCCCTCTTGACTACAGGCTTTCTTGCTCTTTGGTCCACCGCTATCTGGAACCCGCTCATGCACGACTCTGAACACCCACTTCCCCTTTGGTTGGACCGCCAACTGTCCCTCTCTCAGGCCCTGCCTACTGAGACAGCCTCAGATTGGGAAGGGATTGAAAACCCCTTCTAACTTGCCCCCAACATGGCTGGAAAACCACCACAGGCTAAGGCCCTAAAGGACAGGGTTGCCCAAGGCAGCCAGTCCCCAAGGCAAACCGATTCCCTCCTCTGGATGGTGGCTTTCCAGAGGCTCCCAACTGGGCTTGGAGTCACAGCCTTGGACCCACCTCCTGCTAGGTCTCTGAGCAGTAGGAGATGAGTCTCTAGACTCAGTTTCCCGTTTCTCCACAAAGCTCTCACCCCCGACACAATGGACAGGGGGATTCCCCGTTCCTCTTCCCACCGACACGCACACGCACGCACGTACACTGCCGCAGCCCCTTGGAACCGGTCTAGGATCCCCGGGCCCTGCGATGTGGCTACCCTCCCTCAGGCTCCCCGAGCCCCGCATCCCGTCGAGCCCCTACCTGGGGCGGCGGGCGCGCAGCAGGCGGGCAGGCGGCAGGGCGGCCGTGGGCAGGCGCGGCAGCTGGAGAAAGCCCGCGCAGCCGGCATCAGGCCCATGGCGCGCCCGGGCGCGGCGGCGCGGCGGCAGCAGGAATGCCCGGCACGCGCACAGGTAGCGTCTTGCCCGCCGCCCGCCCGGCCAGAGCCGCCTGGGGCCGGACCCGGGGCGAGGGAGGGAGGATCGAGTGCCTGAGATGCCTCCTGCCCGGCAGCTCCCCGAGTTGGGAACTCCCGGTGCGCACCCCCTTTTCTGCGGCGCGGTATCAGGCGCCCTGAGTTCGCAGCAGCTCCCCCGTGGTCACTTCCTCCTAGCAAGGGACCCGCTGTAGGAGTACCCACGCAGGCCAAAGCCCGGGAGGCACGAGTTCCAGGTGGTGCCAGTGAGGCCAGAGAGGATTGGGCAACTGGGTCTGAATCACTCAGCCAGCAGAGACCATTAATGCCCGACCTAACTAATGCAACGCTGGCGTGGTGGGGGCTCCATACTCCAGGTTTTCCAGGTCTCTGACCTCCTTGTACCTATCCCTAAAGTTGGGGCAATGGTTTGGAGTTCACCTTGTCTCCTCGAACAGATCTAAAAGATAATTAACAATTCATTTTTACAAGAGGCTGTGGAGGCTCAGATAGGTTATGCGCTTTGCCTGGGGTCTCCTCGCTGAGAACTGACAGATCATTCCAAAAACGTCTTTCTGCAAAGCCTACCTTCTGGGGTTGTTTTAGCAGAGTCCACAATCGTGTGTTTCTGAATGGTGCACAGGGTCAGCCTACCTACACCAGGAGGCAGGTGGACAGCAGCAGAGCAGGGAGAGATGGAGGCATGGAGAGAGGGGAGGAAGAAAGCCCTGAGTCTGGGGGAATGGGGCCCCTCTTCAAGCGAGGTGTGCAAGGCACGGTCACTCTATTTGCTCAGGTTTAGTAGGATCTAGCTTGGGGTCAGGACCAAGGGAAACTTTAGAGCTGCTCCAAGAACCAAGATACACAACCCACTGCAGTATTTTTAATAACACACCTACAGCCAGGCGGGGGTAGCACATGTGCCTTTAATCCAGCACTGAGGAGGCAGAGGTGGAAGGATCTCTGTGAGTTCAAGGCCAGCCTGGTCTACATAGTGAGTTCCAGGACAGCCAGAGCTGTGTAGATAGACCCTTTTTCAAAACAAAAACAAAATAAAATAAACTTTAATGCAAAAAAAAAAAATCCATAATGATCCAAGTATCAAAATGGTAAATAAAGACAGGCTGAGCCAGCCAGTCTCAATCACATCCCGTCTTTATTTCAAATGGGGTATTTTGGTGTCCATGTCCTGTCCTGGAACCTGTGACTTCCTCACCTTACACAGCCAGAGGGGTTTGGTAGGTATGAGCTGGCTGGGGGTGGAAAGGCTGCCGTGGACTGTCAAGGGGTGCAGGGTAACTTGAACTACAAGAGACAGAGGGGATGAGGGGACATGTCAGGAAGTGGAAAAGGCAAGGGGCATATTCTTCCCTGGGTCCCTGGGGGAAAGCCCATGCTCCCATAGGTCCCTGGGGATAGCCCATGCTCCTATAGGTCCCTGGGGATAGCCCATGCTCCCATAGGTCCCTGGGGATAGCCCATGCTCCCAGAAGTTTTGAGCTGTGGGACACTGAGATTCCTAGTCCAGGCCCTGAACCTGAACGTGGAGCTAAAGTCCTCCATCCAAGAGCGTATAATCCAAAGTGCCCAGTTTGTCTCCTCGGTCAATCTGGAAGTGGGGAGGGTAGAGGCACCTACCTACTCCCCCTAGGGTGGGTAGACGATGGTGCTGGCTTGTTTTCTCCTATCTGAACCCCAGTTTCCCAACCTGGAGGTCCCCGAATTAGACCTACCAGCCTAGGAAATCCCCAGATGAATGGGGGTTTGCAGTTGCCCTCCTGCCTATTGGTTCTCACCAGACTGGCTTCACTGAGTTCCAGTCTGTGGGGTTGGGAGCGCCCTTGGGGGTAGGCGGGAGCTGGAGAGCAAGACCATGAGGATGGTTCTCTTCCATGAACAGCCTGGTGGCAGGTGGGCTCTTCAGCTCCGATGGCCATCTCTAAGCTGTGTGTGCAAGAGCGCTGAGCTCTGTGTAGCGTAGTGAGGGGAGGCTGGCCAATAGGGCTGCACAAGGAGGAAGGGAAGACAGGGTGGAAGGAAGCGGAGGTGGCTGAGCAGGGGTGTGCTGCAGGGAGCTCCCAGATAAAGCAGTTGCTCTGGCCTTGGCTTTCCCAGTAGATGGTCTAATGCCCTGGCTCTGCTGAGCCTAGAACAGCGGTTACCACCTGTCTCCCTGACTTGAGGATCCCAGATCACCAGCTTCTGGAGCTCTTTTAGGGGACAGGCCTCAAGTGCTTCGGGGAAGGAGACCCAAGGACACTGTGGATGCCTGATCTGCCCTATATTAGACTACAATGCCAGGCCAGTGGGCAAGTCTCCACCTGGTATCTGAACCTTCGTGTCTCACTAGAATGAGCAGACAGCATCGGAACCAGGTTCAAGTAACTGAATCCCAGTCTCGGACTCACTGCCTTGGCACATTGACATTCACTGGAACTGGAAATGAGACTGTCTTCTTGAGTCTCCCAGTGCGGCTGAGATAGGGAGCAAATGGTGCTGGGGAGAAGTGGTCCCCAGCCCTCTGACTCCAACCTTAGCTGCCTATACAAGCTCACAGATAGCTCAAACCCGAATGCGTCTAGACAGCGCCATGCTCTCACAACCCCCACCCCTACCCCCGCCCCAGCCTGGCCCCAGCCTGCTCCACGCTGGGTCCTCTTCACTGTCACTGACCTCTGTCTTTGCAAGGTGCTCAGCACGACTCCTGGAGTCAGTGTTCACACCTCCCTTTCTCACATCACATCCTGGAGATCCATCACTCCCAGTTTCTGAACAGAGTTGCAATCTGCTCAGTTCACCAGCCGGGCCCAGGAGAGGAGCTGCACTCTTTCATGGACAGTCCAAATTCTGGACCTCCCCTCCTGCCTATCCAGGGAGCAGTCAGAGGTCCCCTCAAAACCGAATGTCAGAGCATCACATTCTCTGCCTCAGAACTTTCCAATGCTCTCCCCCCATCTCCCAGAGCAGTAAAAGCCCATATCCTGAAGGGGGCCAGGAAGCGCTCACCCACCACCTGACTCTCAGCCAGAGCTTTCTCCAGCCCACATCAATGTTCCCCTCTGCCAAGGCTAGCCGGGTTCTGGCAAATTTCCACCAGATAACCTCCTGGCTGGCTCTGGCCTTCTTGCAACACTTTGTTTAAACAATGAAACACCACTTCACACCCTCTAAGGTGGCTATTAGCAAACCAAAAATAAAAGCTGATAAGAGGCAGGAGGACCACCTCTCCCTGGGCACCCAGCAGGTGTAAACATTGTTATAATCACTATTGGCACTAATGGTAAGTTCTTTGGCTTAGATTGTAAGCATTCCTTCTGATGTGCATTTTCCTGTAAATAAGCAAAGAATAAGGAATCTGACTGACTAGCAGCTGCTAGGCTCTTGCGGTGTCCTTGATGCAGTCAAGAGGACTACAGGTCACACTGCAGGAGCAACCACCCTCATGCCAGCTGTCCACGAATGTATTGAACCAACTATGCCACAAACCGCAACTAATTCTCCTGACCTATGTCCGGTGTGAGGAGACACCTGTACCTGAGTAACCCTAACCCCTGTGGTTACCCAATTCTTCCACAGTCCTCCAGTGCTGAATGCTGTTTTTACAAAGGTACCCCAGTCCTTCTGGCAGGTGCCACCATAACTGAAGGGACAGCTGAAGAGTTCAGTGTGACCAGGGCACAAGAAGAAGGGAAGGATAAGCAAAGATGACCAGAGAGCAGAGAGCTGATACAAAGCTGTACGGATCCCGGAGGAGAGGGGGGACCTTGTAGGTTGCAGTCATCACAGAGGTCCAGAGAAATGTCAAGGTTCAGAGCAGCAGGGCTAGGTCACACCCGGATCAAAAACCGGGGCCAGGCCTTCACCCCACTCTGCCTGTCACAGTTGGCTTTCCAGAGAACTTTCCATGTGCACATAAATCCCATGCTTCGAGGGGCTGGCTGCCCATCAGATACTGAGACAGTTCTAGGGACATCTGACTATTATCTCTCCTCCTAGAGAGCTGGCATGTCCTTCCCCACTGATTCTTAGCCAGTGTGTGTCCCTTTAACTTGGTGCAGAAGTCCAGTGGTTGGGCTGGGGATTGTCCCTCCTTTTCAGTCTAAGATTTTATTTTTATGTGTACTTGAGTGTGTCTATGTGTACGTACACCTGAGTATAAGGACCCATGGGGGCCCAAAGAGGGCATTGTATCCCCTGGCACTGGAGTCACAGGCAGTTGTGAGCTTCCTGGTGTGGGTGCTGGGAACTGAACTCGGGTCTCTCAAGAGCAGCAAGCACTCTTAACCATCTCTCCAGCCCCAAAGGCTCCCTCTTCTTAATGAAAAGCTTCTGATGCACAAACATGGGAGATCTGCCCACTGATCAGAGTCTTCAGTTTCAATAATGCTCTGTTGTTTTTAGGGTAAAAGTTAAATGTATTTCCAAGTATTTTATTCCTAATTTCATTTTCTATTTTATTACTGCTACTTCATACAAATATAATTGATTATTATACATTGACCTTTATTCTGCAAACCTGAGTTATTTTTTTTTCTTGAGATAGGTTTCTCCTTGTAGCTCTGGCTGTCCTGGAACTCGCTCTGTAGACCAGGCTGGCCTTGAACTCACTGAGATCCACCTGCCTCTGCTCCGAGTGCTGGGATTAAAGGCGTGCGCCACCACTGACTGGCTGGGGTTTTATTGTGGTTTGTTCGGTTTTGTTTCATAGGTTCTAATCACTTTCTGGCAGATTTCTGAGGACTTTCTATGTACATCATGCTGGGGATGGACAGAACTTGTCTCAGTGGTTAACAGCATTTGCTGCTCTTCAGAGGACCTGAGTTTGACTCGTGAGCAATTCTTCATCAAGCAATTCACAACTGCTTGTAACTCCAGCTCCAGGAGATTCAATACCATCTTCTGGCCTCCCGGGGGTACCCACAAAAACATGGCACACATACACACAAATTAAAATTAATCTTTTTTTTTTTTTTTTTTTTTAAATCAGGGAAGTGGAAGGGGAAAGTTCACATCGTGAATAAACAGAGATATCTTCCCCGTTCTACAGTCGGGTTGCTTTTCATTATGAGTTTTGCCTAATAGCCAGGCCAACACCTCCAGTCCATGCTGGAAGCATACAGCGGCCCTCCCTCAAGTCTGAGGTTACCTGTGGGGCTGTGTGTAAGTGTACGCACATAGGTGTGTGTGTGTGTGTGTGTGTGTGTGTGTGTCTGTGTGTGCTCGTGCATGTGTGTACAAGTGGGGGCCTAGACAGAGGTCTAGGACTGTGTCTTCCTCTACTGTTTTCTACCTTCCTGTCCCTTTTATTCAGTGTGTGTGTGTGTGTGTGTGTGTGTGTGTGTGTGTGTACACGTGTGGAGGCCAAAGGACAGTTTGTGGGAGTTTGCTCTCTCCTTCCACTATGTGAGTTCTGGGGATCAAACTCGGGTCTTCAGGTTTGGTGGCAGGTGCCTTCAGCCATCTTGGCAGTCCCCGCTCAATTTTTGAGACAGAGTCTCTCACTTAACCAATCAGGCTAGAATGGATCTTCCTGTCTGTCTCTACCTCGCCAGTGCTGGGGCAGCAGGTGCATGCTGCCAGGTCTAACTTCTATGTGGGTGCTGGGGACCAAACTCAGGTCCTCATTCCTGCATGACAGCACTTTACCAACTGAGCCCTCGTGCCAGCCCTGTGTGTGGTGGTGGTGGTGGTGGTGGTGGTGGTGGTGGTGGTGGTGGTGGTGGTTGTGGTGATGGTGGTGGTGGTGGTGCACATGTTGGCTAGAGGGGTCCATTTCAAGTATCGTTCCTCAGGAATGTCGTCTACCTTATTTTTAAGACATACTCTCACCGAGGTACTAGAGTTTGTCATTTTTAGACTAGATTGCTGGCCAGTGAGTCTGAGGAAATCCTCCTGTCTCTGCCTCCCAGTGTTGGAATTAAACCACCACCACATGGGGTTTTTTAACACGGGTGCTGGGGATTGAACCCGGGTCCTCATGCTCACAAAGTGAGCACTGTACCAGCCGTCCCCCCATTCCCACCCCTGGGGCTTGGAGAGACACCTCACAAAATGAGCACTGTACCAGCCGTCCCCCCATTCCCACCCCTGGGGCTTGGAGAGACACCTCACAAAATGAGCACTGTACCAGCCGTCCCCCGATTCCCACCCCTGGGGCTTGGAGAGACGCCTCTTCTTGTGTTATGTTCCATTTGGAGAGAAACCACTTTTCTGAGTCTAATGGATGAACATGTGAATTTTGTCTTTAGACACTGATATACTTATTACATTCGTGGATTTTTAAGTGTCCTGAGGCTGGATTCACTGCGCTAAGATCCCCTGATGATCTGGAAACCTGGGCGCTCTGACCCTCTCCATCAGCCTTTTGCAATACTGTTTTGTATCCCATCCAAACCTTCCTACCCTCCTTATTCAGCTTGCTACTCCAGCCACTGTCCTATCCTCTCTCTTTACAAGACTTCCTGAAAGAGCTGCTGTGCACACACACACCCAGTCCCCACTGTCATTTGTCATGACCACTGTGACCAAACTCAGCTAAGCCAATGAACATGCTCAACTGCACCCTACTCTGGGAATCAGCCAGCACTTGCTACCACTGACCCTGATGACCTGACTCCTCCTCCTCCTCCTCCTCCTCCTCCTCCTCCTCCTCCTCCTCCTCCTCCTCTTTTTCTCTGTATAGCCTTGGTTGTCCTGGAACTCCCTCTGGTGACCAGGCTGGCCTCAAACTCATTGAGATCCACGTGCTTCTGCCGCCCGAGTGCTGGGATTAAAGGTGTTGCGCCATCACTGCCTGGCAGTAGTTCAATTGTATCCTTTGCTGTCCGGTTACCACGCTTGCTTCTTATGAATCCTCATGGCTTCTGAAGCTAGTAGCCTGACAATTCTCACTCCAGCCTGGTCCCACCCCACACACACCCTCTAATTACAAGATGTAAATATGGACACCCAAATTTCAGCATCTAATACACACTTCAAACTAAGCCCCAGTCACCCAAACAACTGCATCTCTGGTAGTCCTTGTATTGCGTATTTTATTAGCTAATCTGTCTTAGTGCTTAGTCAAACTGTGACTTCCTCGTTCCCTCTCTTACATTCATCCCATGTGGGAAATAATTACTGGTTCTACCTTCAACAAAAATGAAGAATTCAATGGCAGTCAGCCTGCAATATCTATGGAGATCAGTTCTAGATTCCCAGGGATACCAAAACTAGAGGATGCCCAAGTCCCTTGTGGGAAATTGGTGTCATATTTGCAAGTAACCTATGCATAGCTTTCCAATTCTATGTCTTTTCTCATTTTGTAGTGCTGGGGGGATCAAAGTGAGGGCCTTGTGCATGCTAGGAAGGTGCTCTACCACTGAATTTATACTTTAATTTGATTTTTTATTTATGTGTATATTTTTGTGTCTTTATGTATATACGTGTGTGTGTGTGTGTGTGTGTGTGTGTGTGTGTGTGTGTGTGTGTATGTGTTATGATAAATGTGTAGGCCAGAAGATCCCCTAGAGCTGAAGTTACAGGTGGTTGTAAGACACCTGATGTGGGTGCTGGGGACTGGACTCAGGTCCCCCGGAAGAGCAGCAAGTACTCTTAACCACTGAGCCATCTCTCTAGGCCCTGAATTTACACTTTAAATATACTTTTTTATATATGTTATCTCTGGATTATTTGTATTTAATGTAAATGCTATGTAAATCACTGTTAGGTTCTACAGTTTAAAAGGTAATTAATGGTAATGTCTCCAGTTTCCAGTCTGTGGCTGAGCCCACGGATATGTGATTCCCACTGTGCTTGCCAGCATCGCTCCTGGTCCTGGGTACCCTGTCTCCCTCCCTCATCCTTTCTTTCTCAGCACAGCAGCCCCAGGGACTGTCAGGCTCTGTGGCTTCTCTCTCCACCCTGGGGAGACAGCTGCCTCAGCATGATGACAAGCCCCTCTCCTGGTCTTCCTCCTTCTCTGTCCCCTTCACTCAGTCCTCCCTGGCCTCCCTGGCTGCTCATCAGCATCATGCACTTCCTGGGCCAGCACTTGTCGTGTGCTGCTTCATTTTGGTCATTCAGATGTTACCAAACTCCAGTCCCATGCCCACTCCAGCCTGAGTGCACTGCACTGACCGATGCCTCCGGCCTGAGTACACTGCACTGACTGCTGCCTCCAGCCTGACTACACTGCACTGACTGCTGCCTCCAGCCTGAGTACACTGCACTGACTGTTGTCTCCGACCTGAGTACACTGCACTGACTGCTGCCTCCGGCCTGAGTACACTGCACTGACCGCTGCCTCCGGCCTGAGTACCCTGCACTGACCGATGCCTCTGGCCTGAGTACCCTGCACTGACCACTGCCTCTGGCCTGAGTACCCTGCACTGACCGCTGATTCCAACCTGAGTACACTGCACTGACCGCTGCCTCCAGCCTGAGTACACTGCACTGACCGCTGCCTTTGGCCTGAGTACACTGTACTGACCGATGCCTCCGGCCTGAGTACACTGCACTGACCGATGCCGCCGGCCTGAGTACACTGTACTGACCGCTGTCTCCAGCCTGAGTATGCTGCACTGACCACTGCCTCTGGTCTGAGTACGCTGCACTGACCACTGCCTCTGGGCTGAGTATACTGCACTGACCGCTGCCTCTGGCCTGAGTGCACTGTACTGACCGATGCCTCTGGGCTGAGTGCCCTGCACTGATCACTGCCTCCAGCCTGAGTACACTGCACTGACCGCTGCCTCCGGCCTGAGTGCACTGCACTGACCACTGCCTCCGACCTGAATACACTGCACTGACCGCTGCCTCTGGCCTGAGTGCCCTGCACTGACTGCTGCCTCCGGCCTGAGTGCACTGCACTGACCACTGCCTCTGACCTGACTACACTGCACTGACTGCTGCCTCTGGCCTGAGTGCACTGCACTGACCGCTGCCTCCGACTTGACTACACTGCACTGACCGCTGCCTCCAGCCTGAGTACGCTGCACTGACTGTTGTCTCCGACCTGAGTACACTGCACTGACTGCTCCCTCCAGCCTGAGTACACTGCACTGACCGCTGCCTCCGGCCTGAGTGCACTGTACTGACTACTGCCTCCGGCCTGAGTCCACTTCACTGACCACTGCCTCTGGTCTGAGTACACTGTACTGACCGATGCCTCCGGCCTGAGTACACTGTACTGACCGCTACCTCTGGCCTGAATACACTGTACTGACTGTTGTCTCTGACCTGAGTACACTGCACTGACCACTGTCTCTGGCCTTAGTGCACTGCACTGACCACTGCCTCTGGGCTGAGTATACTGCACTGACTGCTGCCTCTGGCCTGAGTGCACTGTACTGACTGCTGCTTCTGGCCTGAGTGCCCTGCACTGATCACTGCCTCCAGCCTGAGTACACTGCACTGACTGCCACCTCTGGCCTGAGTGCCCTGCTCTGACCACTGCCTCCAGCCTGACCACACTGCACTGACCGCTGCCTCCAGCCTGACTACATTGCACTGACCGCTGCCTCCAGCCTGAGTACACTGCACTGACCACTGCCTCTGGCCTGAGTGCGCTGCACTGACTGCTGCCTCTGGCCTGAGTGCGCTGTACTGACCACTGCCTCTGGCCTGAGTACACTGCACTGACCACTGCCTCTAGCCTAAGTACACTGTACTGACCACTGCCTCCGGCCTGAGTACGCTGCACTGACCGATGCCTCTGGCCTGAGTACACTGCACTGACTGCTGCCTCCGGCCTGAGTACGCTGCACTGACCACTGCCTCCGGCCTGAGTGCGCTGCACTGACCACTGCTTCTGGCCTGAGTGCGCTGCACTGACTACTGTCTCCAGCCTGAGAATGTTGTACTGACCGCTGTCTCTGGCCTGAGTGCGCTGCACTGACCACTGCCTCTGGTCTGAGTGCGCTGCACTAACCGCTGCCTTTGGCCTGAATGCACTGTACTGACCGCTGCCTGCACTGGGTTCTTAGCTTGCTATGGTCCCCTCCCCTACTAGAAAACGAGCTCCATTCAGACTAGGCCTTTCTGACCTGCTCATGGCCAACTCCCCAGTCCTAAGGACACACTTGTGGCTAGCTGAGTGAGTGACTGCCACAAAGCCACTCCAGGGAAGGCTCTTGACAGTACCCACTGCCCACCTTTCTTCTCTCTAAGGATGGCAGGCTCTTCCTTCTGCAGCAGGCATGTTGTCTGCCTGTCCGAGGTGGCTGACTGCTACCACAACAGACAACCTAGAAAGGACTCCCACAGGGACAGAGGAGGACTGATCCTCTAAGCCTCCCATAACCAGGCTAACCATGACTCTGCCAGGAAACCTGTGGTGCCTGCTAGGCCCACCTGCAAGCTCCAGGCTTGCCCAGACATGTCTGGCTTCACTCCCACCTGGGGCTTCTCCATTTCCACTGGGTGGCTTGGGTGACAGTTCCTGTTTAGTGTCCATGTTTCTTCTACATACAGCACATGGCCTTCTGGGTCACAGAAAACCCAGGCCTGATGGGAAGAGCAAGGCTGTCAATACTCCCCATTCTGCTCGTGCAGGGAGTGATGGACACGTGGGCTGGGCCACTGCATGCAGGCAAGCTCGGAATGGGTGCCTTTCCACATACTGCATAGGCTGGTACCAAGCGAGGTCCCTGAGGCCAGCACTGACATTTGCACCTAACTGGCTTTATCATCTTGAACAAATTACTCAATCCCTTGTTTACATTTAGTTCCTCGTCTCTTTTTTACAGTGATATGTACACCCCTCAAAAAATAATGAAATGAATGGATTTATACATTTATACATATCTGTGTAACAGCTACTCCAATCAAGCTAGAGAACATTAAAGAACTCGTATGCCCTTCTCTTCTCCTTCCTTTTTATCTGCCCTCCCCTCCCCCACTCCTTCGGTTTTTTTCGAGACAGGGTTTCTCTGTGTAACAGTCCTAGCTGTCTTGGAACTTGCTTTGTAGCCCAGGCTGGCCTGGAACTCACAGAGATCCGCCTGTCTCTGCCTCCCGAGTGCTGGGATTAAAAGGTATGTGCCACCAAGCCCAGCTCCTTGTTATCTTTTGGAGGCATTCATTTCTCTGTTTTCCTTTGCTCCCTAAGCATCCATAAACGCCATCATTCCCTCTGCGTTATCGTTCATCTTACATTCATTAAGGAATCCTAGTATGCCACTTTGTGATTGGCTTCTTCAGTTCCACAGTTTTATAATTTTAATATAAGCTATTGGGTGGGGCTCTGGTGGATTCCTTCACCCCACTGTAGAGTTTCCCACTGTAAGAATAAGTTAGTTATTTACCCATAATGTCGCTAAGTGCTAGAGTTAGTTTGGGACTACCATAAATTCGGGGCTGTGAAACCTTGCTGCATTTCCTGGAACTGTGCACATCTCTATATGGGATCTGTTTGCCAAGGGAAATGCTGAATCCTGTGTGCCAAGGCAGTGACTTTACCAGATACCTCCAAGCAACTTCCCTGCTGATAATTGTTGTAGAGTGTTTTAGTTTAAGATGTGTTACATTTGTTTATGCTGTGGAACATTTGGTTAATGATGCAAAGATGTGTTGCATTCTTTTATGTTGCATTTGTCTAACTCTGTGAAGCTGTGTTACTTTGCCTGTCTAAAACACCTGATTGGTCTAATAAAGAGCTAAACGTCCAATAGCAAGGCAGGAGAAAGAACAGGTGGGGCTGGCAGGCAGAGAGAATAAATAGAAGGAGAAAAAGAGAAGAGGGAGGAAGAGTGAAAGGAGAGGAGGACTCCAGGGGCCAGCCACCCAGCTATATGGCAAGCCACAGAGTGAGAAGTAAAGAAAGGTATATAGAAAGGTAAAAAGCCCAGAGGCAAAAGATAGATGGGATAATTTAAGAAAAGCTGGCAAGAAACAAGCCAAGCTAAGGCCAGGCATTCATAAGAAAGAATAAGACTCCATGTGATTTAGTTGTGAGCTGGGTGGTGGGCCCCCCAAAGAGCTAGAGAGAAAAAAAAAAAAAAACAACCAACTATAGATATATACAAGACTTGGGTGACAAGTAGAGGTATCATGGGGCCTAATTCACATTTCTTTGGTGACCAATGAGCTTGAGCCCACTCACCATGTTCACAGACCGTGAGAACTGCTTCTTTGCAACGTGCTCATTCCAGCCATGCCCATGTTTCTATTGGCTCACCCTTGCCTTATTGAGTAGAGAATCATGATGGGTTCACACGTTACAAACCTCTCCTTAACCCACTGCTTCCCTGTCCAGCTCCGAACTGACTTTTATAGAATGCATGGCCTTGGTTTACTAGGTATAGATCGGTCCTTCTCCTCTCTGTAAACTCTCTCTGATGCTCATCACCTCTTATGAGCTACAGCCAAAGCACATGATGTCTGCTCCGGATTCTGCTTTGTTCCTTTGGCTTCACTTTCAATGTCCTGGCACAAAAAAGAGGTCCTTGGAGGCTACAGAGGTTGTCTCTGGGTGGCTCTGGTCTTCCCAGGCCACTAAATGGTCTGTGGGTCAACTCAGCGGTGATCATGAGGCTGCCCCAGTGAGGGGCAACAGAAGAACCATCGTAACTTCCAACATTACATTTACCCTTCTACACAAGACTTAGTGAAGGTGATCAGGCAGGTCATAGCCAGCAATAAAAGAGAAGAGCTGGTCAGGTAGGAGGTGGAAGGCACAGGGCTTGTCGGATCTGGATGTGGGCTTGGAACTCCCAAAGGTGAGGATCCGTCCCTGCCTGACGAATGTTACAGGAAAAGAGGATGTCCACACCATGGCTAGAACCAGGGGGTTGTGCCCTCTTTCCCCTCACCCCAACATGGTGACATTGTCATGAACACTCTTGGAGATGACTTCATATGGACAACAACCTATTGTGTCTGCAGTCAGCACTTCCTTTTCTCCCAGGACTAGACCTGGACGAAGCCCAGAAGCTCCCTTTAGAATTCATCCACAGCCAGCACCCCACGTCCCCCCATCTCTGCTTGTTTCACTCTGTCCCAGCCTGCTATGGCCACTCTTATCTTTGTGGTCCTCTCCTTACTGGATGACTAAAAGGCTTTCAATCTAAGTCCACTGTCCCCAGTGCCCTGTGGCATCCCCAGTGACATCTAAACACTGCCCTCCACGGCCCCACTGCCTAGCCACTTTTCTCCCCTCCCCTCCCAATGTCCTCATCTCCACTTCCTAGTCCCTTTGCTCCCTTGCATCTCTCACTCATGAACACCTCAGATATGTGTACTTGTCTGTCTTGTCTTGTCTATAGACTGTGGCAGACAGCAAGGCGTGGGAGTCAGGGACACCACCTGCTCTGTTCACTACTGAGTTCCCAAGTCCCTGGGATAGACCAGGTATCATTTACCACTAACTGAATGCTTTGCATGAACAAGCAAGCAAACAGCAGATTAAGAACAGGAAATGGGCACAGGGGTCGGGGTTGGGTTCCAGTGTGGCAGGGAGGCCTAGGAAAAGGGAATGGTGAAGACTGAGGAATTGGATATGAACAACCTGTACTGTGTGTGAAGGCCACTCAGCATTCAGCAGGGTATCTAGATGCAAAGAGACTAGCATGTAAAGGCCACATGCTCATGTCCCCTGCCAGGGGGGCTAAGTACTAGGCGGGAGGCGTGACTTCAAGGACAGTAGCAAAAGAACCAGGCTGCCATCAGACATGCAAGATGCAGCAGCCAGCAAGGCCCAAGCAAGAGAGAACTTGGGGGCTTGGGGCAAGAGGACAAGATTACCTGTAGACAGGGGTTCTACAGGGTGGGCATGCGAGTTTCGGGAAGTACCTCCGCCCAGTGGGGCCCAGATGACACGTCGGATGGCCTGCACCCAGTCCTCCATGTCACGCTGGGAGCTGGCCATGAGCAGGAGCGCCTCAGGGTTGGCTGGCACCTTCTCCCGCTCCCCGGCACCACCTGCAAGACAGAAAGACAAGGCTTACTGCAGGGTCCCCGTGTAGGACAGCAGGTCCCCTCTGGACATCTGTGAGCCCAGCTCTTGCTTCCAGTATGCACCCAATCTCTTCCCACACCTCACAGGCCTTTCCGTGGGGGTCCTTTCTGAGTTTTCTTTTTTCTAGACCCTTGCTCTCAATTTGGTTTGTTTGCATTTGTTCATTTGAGTCCATATCAAAACAGAAATCATATAAATATAACAGAACACTCCTGGAGGACATGCCTATTTCAGGGCCGCTCAGAGAAGTTCAGTCCCTAGAGCAGCTTCACTGTGTTTTGCCTAAATCAGGGTCGCCTGCTGTGTGTGACACTCACTGCGCTTTACCCTCCATGCAGCTGACCACCCCACACATCAGATTCCTTGTAAGCACCAAGGTTACAGGGGCCACATGTTAAGCCCGATGTTCAGGAGTTGTTTACTGGCGGCTAGAAGGCAGGAGGGAGAGGAGTAAGAGCTGGGCTCCTTGGAGCTAACTCCCCCTCAGGATCTCTCCTGGCTCCCAGGTTGCCCTCTGCAAGTGAGCCCATCACTCTGATGTTCCAAAAACCACTTACGCTGGGCTCTCTGGACAATTTACAGGAGTTTCAAGAATGGTTTCCTCGCCCTCCACATCCCCAAACACTGTTACTTGTGTAGGATCCCACCCAGGACAACGTGCTGCCCAGAGCTGAAGAAGGTCGTCAGCAGACTGCTGTGAGAGCTGTACCCAGGGAGGGCATGGACCTTGCTGAGGGTGTTATGAGCATGGAGGCTGGGACATCAGGCCAGTGGGCAGAAGGACCCCTAAGCTCAGGAGGGTATTAAGCAAGATACTCCCAGGTACAGACAGACAATCCTTGTTCACTGGGTGACCAGGCATCAGAGGCATCGAGGTGGAGAGGAAGGAACTGGAGTCCATGTGTGCTCCTGTGGCTGTGGTCTTACCCATGG
Source organism: Peromyscus eremicus (assembly GCF_949786415.1). Taxonomy (NCBI): domain Eukaryota; kingdom Metazoa; phylum Chordata; class Mammalia; order Rodentia; family Cricetidae; genus Peromyscus; species Peromyscus eremicus. The sequence goes on along the minus strand of NC_081425.1, from coordinate 91,693,925 downwards.
ACGTGGCACTGACAGTGAGCAGCCAGCTCAGAGCAGCTTGGTCTCAGGGGTAGAGGACAGTCACCATGTGGGCCACACAGACCGTGGGGTCCTAGATGGGGAGAACCTGATCCCTCCAGAAGCTTTCTGTGTGACCTCAGAGCATCGCAGCCCAGCCCAGAAGAAAGGGATGTTAGGAAATCCACAGATCTAGGAATTGACCAGCACTTTGTTTTTGTACCCAATCGTGAATTTCTATTTTTAAAATTATTTTTTCCTAAAGAAGATCACCCATGCAATATGTTTCCCATTCTACAAAATGTGCATCCGCCCATCTCAAAAGTGGGCAGACATCCTTGTGCAGAGCTGTATCCCTCCCTGACCAGGAGCCTATCCCAGGGTGCCAAGAGTCTGCATGTTATAGCTTTTAACAAAGATGGGCTCTCTTTTTGTTTTAAAATGCTCCTTGGGACATCTGTTGAAATGAACCTATGGATTTATTAGTGTGTTAATATAGAAGACTTATGGATTTTCAATTACTAAACCAGCCTTATACTCCTGGAACATCTTCTCCTTGTTAATCTTGTATTAGCCTGTTTGTATATAGTTGGACAAAATTTTATCCATAAGTTTTCTTATCTCTTCACAAGGGATGTTGGTCTGTGTGTGTGTGTGTGTGTGTGTGTGTGTGTGTGTGTGTTTTTCCTATAATGTCTTAGTCAGGGTTTCTATTGCTGTGACAAAACACCATGACCAAAAAACAGGTTGGAGAGGAACAGGTTTATTTGGCTTACACTTCCACATTGCTGCCCATCACTGAAGGAAGTCAAGACAGGAACTCAAACAAGACAGGACCTGGAGGCAGGAGCTGATGCAGAGGCCATGGAGGGGTGCTGCTTTCTGGCTTGCTTTCCTTGACTTGCTCAGTCTGCTTTCTTATAGAACCGAGAACCAGAACCCAGGCATGGTGCCACCCACCATGGGCTGGACCCTCCCCCATTGATCACTAGTTGAGAAAATGCAGCTGGACCTCACGAAGGCATTTCCTCAACTGAGGCTCCTTCCTCTTTGGTGACTGTAGCTTGAGTCAAGCTAACATACAACCAGCCAGCCTGGATTTCTTTGTCCAGCTTTGGTTTTAGGGCAACACAGGCCTCACAGAATTGTTAAGAAGTCTCTCCTTTTCAATTTCTGGGGGGAGACTTTGTGTAGAATTTCTATTACTTATTCCTTAGTGTTTGGTAGACTTCAGCAGTGAAGTCACCTGTTCCTGGCCTTTCTTTATAGGGAGGGGGTTTAAAATTCACTTTAAGAGCCAGGTGGTGGTGGCACATGCCTTTAATCCCAGCACTCGGAGGCAGAGCCAGGCGGATCTCTGATTTCAAGGCCAGCCTGGTCTCCAAAGCGAGTTCCAGGAAAGGCGCAAAGCTACACAGAGAAACTCTGTCTCAAAAAACAAAAACACCAAAAAAAACCCAAAAACAAAAACAAAACACTCCCCCCCCCAAAAAAAAACCAACCAAACAAAGAAATCACTTTAATACATACATATTTTTCTTCTATACAAAACTGCGGTTGTTTGTATCTTTTTTGTTTTGTTTTGTTTTTTTGTTTTTTTTTTTTTGCTGGCCTCGAACTCACAGAGATCTGCCTGCCTCTGCCTCCCTAGTGCTGGGATTAAAGGTGTGCGCCACCACCGCCCTGTTTGTGTCTTATAGAGAATTTGTTTCATCTGTGTTACTAAACGAGCCAGCATAAGGTTGTTTATCACAGTCCATCGTCCTTTAGAACCTGAAGGGTCCCTTCTCACTGGCCTTGAGAGGTTGGTCATCTGTGTCCCTTTCTTCCAGGTCAGTCTCGCCAGACTCAAGTTCCCGTTACTGACCTCAAACGGCCTCTGGCTGAACTGACTTTGACTATCGTTTTGCTGGTTAGTAAACTTTAAAGGTTAGAGGGTAAATATCTTAGGTTTGTAGGCCAGATAGTCTCTGCCACAGCTTCTCCACTCTGCCACACTGAGAAAAGCACTGAACCAGCAGGCCAGGATGGGAATGAGGAGGCCTGGGCACGCAGTGAGAACCGGTTACAGAGCAGGCCAGCCAGGATGCATGCCGCCCTGCCTGTCTCCCTGCCTTCCGAGTTCGCTCTCCTCTGCTTGCTCCGGGTTTGTTTGCTTTTCATTTCTTACCGTATCTGGTGCTGTTGTCGCCCCAAACTCTGCTTCAGAGCTACTCCCCAGTGTGGGGTACACTTTCTCTTTAATTCAGCTCGAAACACTTTCCACTTCTCTTTTTAGAGATGAGTAAGTTCCAAATGTGGTGTTAAGATTGCTCTGAACCATTTCTGTTACTGATTTCTTACTTAGTTCCACTGCAGAAAGAGAACATGTGTATATGATTTGAGTCATTTTATATTTCTTAAAATTTGATTTTGGCTCAGACCATCATTTTGTCTTGGTAGCTATGCAGTGAACCAATAAAAATGGTCCTGCTGGGTGTGGTATGGGGTGAGGGTCTACTAAAATCAGCCAGATCTCCTTAGGCAGTCTGGTCAGATCTCTGATGCCTGCCCTGGCTTTCTGTTCACTTGCTCTATCGATGAGTGGGGTGAGCTATTAAAATCCTCTGCTGCAATCCTGTTTTTGTCTATTTCTCTCTAGATTTCTATCAGTTTTTGTTCCATATGAAGGATGGTAAGTAGTTAGAGCTGTCGGTGAATCTACAGCCTCCCAGCCCACTCACTAATAGTCTCTGGGTGGGAATCGCTGATGTGTGGTCTCCCAGCTTCCCTGTGACTTCTGTCAGGGTGGCAAGACCTTTGCCCATTTCAAAAACACTTATCTGGAACTTCTACATGCATTTCTTGTCAGGCAAATGATTGGGACTTGTTTTTTTTTAAGTCTCACCCAAGAAGGTTTCTTTATGAGTGTCGGTATGCTTGAGTTTAAATCCCCCTTCTGTTTAATGGTGGACTTACTGTCCCTTTACCCTCCTTTTTATACTTTCTTTATTTTGGGATACTTGTGACAGTGTCTCGTTACATAGCCCAGATTCTCTTGACTTTCCCATCTCTACCTCCTAAATTCTGGGATTACAGATGTGTGTCACTTCATCCAGCTGTCTTATTATTTTAAAAGTTGTTTTATAGTGGTGTGTGTGTGTGTGTGTGTGTGTGTGTGTGTGTGTGTGTGTCTGTGTGTATGTAAACATGAATACAGGTGCTCTTAGAGTCCAGAAGAAGGTGTTGGATTCCACGGAGCTGAAGTTAGAGCAGTTTAAGAGTGGTCCAATTTAGAGCTGGGATCCAAACTTGGGTCTTGTGAGAAACCTCTCCAGCCACTATTTTACTATTTTTATGATTCCATTCAATCTCTTATGTTGCTGGTTAGCAAAGCCCTCTCTCCCCTTCTCCCACCACACAGCAGTGAGCACTTTAAAGACTACAGCAGACGTCTTTAATTACCTCTGAGGGACATTACACCTCTTGCAGGCATGTGACCACGAGCATGTCCAAGGAGAGCTATGGATGTGGATCAATACATTTGCAGATGACAGCTTCACATCACAGTGGCAAAAGGTTGGACATGCCTGTGGGACCTTTTAGGAGTTATTTCCATCACTGTCATCCCTGACTTTCTGGCTACACCTGTCTTACAATTTGCTATTCGAGGACACTACATATTCCACAGTTTACAGCCCTGTCTCTACTTAACAAGTCTGCATCTTTTGGAAAGATTTAAGTTATAAGGGAAGGACATTGTCTGTTCACTCATCTCTCCACAGAATCCAGGTCCTACATGGATGGCATTATGTCACCTCTGCCTGTCACCTTTCTGCTGGATTTCCTTGTCCTATGCAGCTATCGGTGACTAACCCTCAATCTTCGGACAGTGGGAAGGGGTCATGGTCTCTGAAAGGCACTCTCGGGGGTGACAGGTCAGGTTGACTGGTTCCCTCTGCCTGTTTTCTGGAGGTTGCTGCCCAGCCCACTCCCCCGCCCCGTGCTCCAGCGCACCACACCCTTTTTCTATGTCCGCTTCACTGGCTTCAAGCCGGTTGATGTACCTCCCTGCGGGTTCCTCCCGTTCCTTGTGAATGGGGTTATTGATGTGCTTAGATTTGTGAGTTTGTAGTGTTCATAAAGCCCAGGTCCCTTTGGTCTTTAGTGACTCAAATAAACATGTCCGTCCTTTCCTCTGCCCCTCGGTGACTCCAATTACCTGTGCACTGGATATCATGGAGGTTCTTTCACAGCTCACTGATGAGATATTTGTGCCAAGAACTTTTTTCTCTATAGACTTACTTTTGGGTAGTGTTACAGCAGCATAATGCGCCCTCTCTAAGGCACTTCCATCCTAGTCTCTGGAACCCATGCGTAGGTTAGGCTATATCACAGAAGAGTTGCAATTTTGTCAGTGGAATCAAAATTGCTAACTGGCCCAGTGCAGTCATAGCAGGTTTCCAAAGTAAAGGAGAACCCAGATACAAAATGGGTACAGAGGACCAAAAATGATGCACTCAAAAAGACCTGACCAATCACCATGGCTTCGAAGATACAGGAAGGTCAGGAGCTGAGGAACCTGGGCGGCATCTAGGAGAGAGTGAGAAGCTGGCTTCTCCCCTATAACCTCCCCCGTGACCCCTTGACTTAAACCAGACCTGTAACCTCCAGAACCGCGGGCATCACACAGAGAGAGCTGTTGTTCCAGACACTGATTCCGTGGTGACTTGTCACAGCACCAGTAGAAAACGACTACAGAGACAGGCATGGTGGCACACACCTGTAATCCCAGCACCCTGGAGGCTGAGGCAGGAGGTTCACAGGTGTGAAGCTGGTCTGGGCTACAAATTTTCAGGCTAGTGAGAGCCTGTCCCCTCAAACAAACGAAGCCCCCAAAATAATAACAAACACATGTAGTTTTATAGCTTCGAGCTCGCCAACCTTTCGCCTGCCGTGTTTATCCCATGTGAGCTATTTTTCTCAATTCACACATTGAAGGCTTGCTCTCGGGAAATACGACCTGGGCTTTCAGCATCATTATGGTTTTTATGTATCTCTCACGTCTCAACTGAGCCCTTAGGACACATTGGATTCAGCTCTAACAAAACGGTTTTAATTGTGTGTCATTTCTGCTGTCATCGGCTGACTGACTCTCAATCTGGCCCTTACTTTCCTGCCGGTCACATCATGTTTTTGAGTAGGTACCAGGCACCATGGTTTTCCAATGGTTGGCTGCTGGGGACTTTATACTCCTATAAAGACTCTTGAACCTTTCTCTGAGATGAAGTTAGGTTCATGGCAGGAGTTTCCTGGGTGGAACTCGAGGGCTCAGGGCAGAGCCTGGGGTTCCCCTGTGGCGGGAAAAGCCCTCTGTGTGTCCCACCCAGTGTCCCATGTCTGCATGGCTTTCCAGGCTGGCAGGTGGGAACAGGCAACATTCCGTCCTGTGTGAGGGTGGACACGGCCACCTCAAATCCTTCTCTCCCCAGTCTTGGGTGGTTTCCTCGGATGCATGTGGTGACAGGTCCACAGTGAGTCTTCCGTGGATGCTTTGTCTCCCTGCGGCCCTTTCATCTTCTCACACAGACCCTGCAAGCTCTTGTGCTTTGATCTCCCAGACCCCAGCTGCGCTGTCTCTACCTGTGGAGGCCAGTGGCCTCCATCTGTGGGTCCCTTTCCTATATCACAGCCTGGAAACTTCCTTAAGGCAGTAAACTATGGCATACACAGGGCTCACTCTGTTTCTCAACTCCTGGTGCAGAGGCCCTTCATTAGCTAATGCCTGACATTATGGACAACACGGCTTCAAATGAACATGTGTTGGGGCAAAGTTGTTTCCACAGCTAGTAAGTTGGTCCTTCTTGCTTCACGCTGTTCAGAAGTGACAGTCACATCCCTGTGTGTCTAAGGGACTCATTACGTGTGACATTCCCAGTCACACACAGTCCCCATTGACACCACAGGAAGAAATATTACTAAGAGCGTTTCACACACGCAGAAGCCAGGCCTCACAGAAGTTAGATACTGGACACGTGAGTGAACAAGGAGAGGGCTAAATGCAACCACAGGTTCATTCACCCGTGTGCGGTTTCTTCTCAGTACAAAACCTTTGTAGTAGCGGAGTGGAGTGCAAGGAAGATCAGACGGTTGTCGAAACAAACGTCAGGGTCTTTCAAAGCATCCAACTGTTCATGCCTACCTGCTCTCTCTACTTGGGAAAGATGAACCCTAGATTCAAAGAAAAAACGCGGCAGCGAGTGTTTCAGGAATACACGCATCCTGGAGGATGACAGTCTACGGCTGTTGTTCCTGCCCTTCCCTCTTATTTCTAAACATTTTTATTACATTTTAGAAATCCTTGTGCCCTGTGTGCCTGAAGTGTCCAGAGGCCAGCAGAGGGTGCCTGATCCCCTGGATTTGGAACTATGATGGTCACTGTCCAGGGTAGTTTTAAGTCAGCTTGACATAAGCTACAGTCATCCAGAAAGAGGAACTGCAATTGAGAACATGCCTCCATCCAGACTGCCTGTAGCGCATTTTCTTGAGAAATGATTGATAAGGGAGGGCTCATGATGGCGGGGTGTGCCAACCCCTAGGCAGGTGGTCCCGAGTTGTATAAAACAAAACAAAACAAAACAAACAAACAAACAAACAAACAAAAAAACAGGCTAAGCAAGCCATGAGCAGAAAGCCAGTAAGCTGTGTTCTCCTGTGGCCTCTGCTTCAGGTCCTGCCTCCAGGTTTCCGCTTTGAGTTCCTGCCCTGACTTCCCTCAGTGATGGACTATGATCATGACGTGTGTAAGCCAATAAATAAACCCTTTCCTCCTCAAGTTGCTTCTTGTCATGGTGTTTTATCCCAACAATAGTAACCCTAAGACAATTGTAAACCACCATGTGGGTGTTGGAATGGAACCTGGGTCCTCCACAAGAACAGCAAACGCTCTCAAACACTGAGTCATCTTTCAAGCCCCCTTTTTATGTTATTATATTATTATTTATTTGTGTGTGCATGTGTGTGTATATATTCACATGCACAAGTATACTCATGTGGGGTCAAAGGACAACTTGTGAGATTCGGTTCTCTCACCATGTAGGTTCTGGGGATTGAACTCTGGCTATCAGACTTGGGTGCAAATGCTCCTCCCCCTGAACCATCTGACACCTGAGCCATCCCCCTGCCCTCCTCTTCTTTTTAAACCAATCTGTGTGGTCACTATGCTGCCTCCTCTCTACCATGCATCAACCCCCAGATCTACTGTGTGGAGCACAGGGACTTAATCCCCAAAGCATCCAAGTCCCACACCTTTGGGGAGGAGAAAGCCAAGGTGCCTATCTTCTTCGGAGGATGAGCTGGAGTATCAGCTTGGTTTAGCACCTAGACCAGCTAGCAAACCCGCGTGTCCACTTTTATTACCACACTCAGATAAATACAAGGAGAGCTGAGTCAGTCCCAACACTAACGGCATTTGGGGACAGATGGTTCTTTCAGGGGAGGGGGTCTGTTTTGTGCATAATAAGTAGGATGTTTAAAGTGATCCTCTACCCACTAGACTAGCAGCAGCCTCTCCTGCTCTGTTAAGCTGTGACGGCAACAAACACCTCCACACATTGCCAGATGCTCCTTGGGGGGCAAAACCGCCTTGTGCTGGAAACCACTGATAGAGATCCATCAGATCTATAATGTCTGCGGGTCTGACTGTTTAATTCCACGGCCATGTGATCCTGCACAGGCATAATGTGGCATGTCCATAAGAGACCCCCACTGTTCTATCAAACCTGGATCCATTTAGTGTCAGGCAGCCAAGGTAGAGAGCTGGGGGGTGGGGGTGGCACCTTCTCTCCTTGCCCTTACATACACTCACATTCTCCTTGGAGGGGACTCACTGGCCTCATGCAAGGCTTTTAATGCTGGCGATATGTTAATGACTTCCAAACTCACCACCATCCCGCCCTCCAGACCTGAACCAATCACATCTCTGGACGTGGCTTAGCCATGCAGGCTCTTGGCTGAAGGCAACTCCAACTTTCAGTTACTCAGGTTGAAAACAGACACACCCTCCTTTCTATAGTCTCACATCACCTATCTTGCCAGCAAATCCTATTTGCTCATCTTTCAAAATACGTTCAGAACTGGATCACTTTTCACTGTCTACCTGGTTGTGATCACAACCATCTCTCAACTGGAGGACGGGCATCTCTCTTCTGACTCTTTAAGTCTGTTCCCAATGCAGAAGCCACGGGGACCCAGCTAGACTGAAAGCAGCCCGACACCTTGCTCGGCCCTCCCAAGGGCATCCATGCCAGCCATGGCTTTGCTACCATCACCAGGGCCTGCTTCCCCACTCCTGCCCTTTGGTCCCTGGCTGCTTCCGCTTTGCGTGTGGCATGGTTTGCATCTGCTCATTTCCTGCCCAGTGCCCAGAAGGCTTCCAGTCACCAGCATGGTTTGCCCCTCACTTCATTCATGTCTCTCTTTGAATGGCACCTTCTGGAATCTTTCCTGACCTCACATCTCCAACCACACCCACGCTCCTAGCCAGTTGTCACTGCGCCACAGCATCCAGTACATTCAAGCACACAGAACATGTTGACATGAGAAACTTATGCTGTTCATCAGCCCACCTTCACTTTGTCTGTATCTTGTACCACTTAAGCACTGGGGAGAGCTTAGCATAGAGAGGGAACACACAGAACTCACAGAAGACAAAAGATGAACAACAGTAGACGAGATAAAGTGACTGAAATGCTCACAGTACCCACCGCAGGCAGACAGGCAACCCAGCTGAGGCACCCATACAGAATCCCCAGCCTTAGCTGCCCATCCTGCCAGTCTGCACACCAGGCTGAACTTGCTTATGGGTCTTCCCTCCTTCGTTTCTCTTTACTGGCTTGGAGGCAGCAAATACCACTTGCCCTGCAAGGGTGAGTCTCCAGGTTCCCAGGCTGCTGTCCTCACAGCCGGCCTAGGATTCTGGTTGTTCACTTACCCCTGGACAGGCGCCTGTTCCTCTTCAGATACTTGGTGGGGCAGAAAGGCATGGTGAGGTGAGTGAAGGACCGGTGAGAAAAGGATGGATGACCGGGCACAGCTGAACCCGGGGCAGCAGCAGGTACACACACATTCAGCAGCAGCGGAGCTGGAGCGGAGCCGGCAGGGAAGCCGGCCCCTTCTGTCTAGCTGCAGAGCGGTATAAGCTGTGGGAACTAAGCTAGGGTCTTTTGTCTCTCGTGAGGAACTTCTGCATTTGCAGGACCTGAAAGCTGGGAATGTCCAGGGTGGGGATCCCCGTGGGCCCTTCCCAGAGTACACAAGCTGCTGGGGTGAGATGGAGGGAGGCACTGTGGAAATCACAAAGCAGGCCGGTCTGCATCTGGATCCCTGTCCTGCAGTCTAGCCCTGAGCTTATTAAGTTCCTGACTCTGGTCAGCTGTAGGGCCAACATCCATCACCGTTGTGCCAGCACAGGGACGTGGGCTAGGAACAGGGCTCCGAGCTGAGGGCTGCTGTCCCCGGCAGTTTGTGCAGACGAAAGAGAATGGGGTAGAAGGTGGACATGTACAGAATTTACTGCACAGCCAGGTGGGAGCTACTGACTTCATAGCTCTGTTCCCTTTTAAGTTTTTGTTTGTTTGTTGCTTTCTTTTGGTTTGGTTTCTCTTAGTTTTTTGAGAAAGGGTCTCATTATGTCATTTATCTAGGCTGGCCTTGAACTCACTAAGTTGTCCAGGCTGGCTTCAAACTTGCCATCCTTTTGGTTTTTATATAAGACCAGGAACTAGAGGCTTTTTAAGCTTTTAGGTTTTTAGCAGCAGTTCAGCTGAGATCCATTCCAGTGAGGACTCAGAAGCTTTCAGTCTGAAGATTCATGAAACAGCATCCAATGAGGAGTTGTTGAGATGAGGTTAGCTGTGGCTTGTTCTGCTTCTCTGATCTTTCAGAATTCACCCCAATAGCTGGCACCAGGTTTTTTGGGGTTTTGTTTGTTTGTTTGTATTAATAAGACCTTTTAAAATTCGTGTTACAGATGGCTGTCTATGTTCTAATCAGGATCCATCTTTCCCGGGAATATTTCAACCCATAGTGTTTGAACCCAGAACCCAGAACCTGCAGACGACTCAAAAGTGTTGCTTAACTACATCATGTACATACATCCAAATAACCCAGGATGGTGAAGCTGCTCAAGGGGGATGGGGTGGTCCACAGTGAGGAGCAGGCCACCACCTGCCTGAGAGGGTGACTTGCTACCAGGGTATAGGAAGCCTGCTTACTTCTGCAAGGACAGCAGGACACAGGGGCCTAGGGCAGCTTCAGGACAGGACGGAGAGGCCCAGGAGCAAGGGAGGAGAGACATCTCTCCAGAGACTGTAAGGGGTCCCCATGTGTTAATGAAGACTTGCTCTTCCTTGTGAAAGGCCCTAGCTAGTGTGCTTGGCCCTGGGGAAGCTGGCCCAGCCATGCCCTTGCAAAGGCCACTGCGCTCCCAGGAGCCTCCCTGCCCATCAACAAGACAATCTCACTCCTTCAGGTATCTCCCTGGGGATTTCCTTGGGGCTGAGAGGACATTTGCCTGGGCAAGAAATCTGCAAGTGGCCTTGCCCTGGGTGGCCCCCTTCAGAGAGAGGCTGTGACCTTTCTCCACCGGGTAATTACAGAAATGATACAGGGACCTGGCTCAGTGGAAGTCTCTGAAATATAAGTCACACCTTCCCTACCCAGTGAGAGCTCCAGACATAGCCTAGACCCTAATCCTGATTTCAGCATAGATCCTGTTTGAACTGAGACCACCTTTACAGCCCCAATCTCAACTCCCCCATCTCACTCACCCCATGTCTGCCTGTGTCTGAAGTATTCCACGGACTTCCAGCCTCGGGTCAGTTCAAGACCTATTTCTGACATACAGGCCCACTTCCATCTGCTCACCTGGTCAACCCCTGCTCATTCAAGACCCAGATCAAGTAGCTCCCCTTCTCCTTCAGCTTCCTTTAAATTTCCTCTGCACCCACCCCATTCCTCACCCCTTTAAAAACGTTATTTTTTTTATTTTATTTTCTGTGTTATGGGTGTTTTGCTCACCTGTATGTCTGTGTACCATCTGCATGGTGCATGCAGTACCTGTGGAGGCCAGAAGAGGGCAACAGAGACCCCCGGCACTGGCGTTAGAATTGTGAGACCCCGTGAAGGTGCTGGGACTCAAACCCACTCTCTGGAAGAGCAGAGCCAGCCCTCCTGCCCTTCCTTTTTTCTTCTCCTTGTGGTTACTGGAGTGCTAGTGTATGACAGACACTGTATCATGTGCTAGGGACATAAACTGATGTCAGCCCCAGAGAGATTAGCCAGGCCCCTAAGGGCTGCGGCTGCCATGACCACCAAGCCACCAACCTGCTCATGCAGCATTCCCTGCTCAGTCATTCTACAAGCATGCTGCCGTTATCCCCAGTGCCCAAGAGTGAGTTTGCCAGGCCCCGGGGGCAAGCAAGCTCGGAGTCCCCTCTTCAGGCTAATGCTGCCATAGGCCCTCTCGGATGCCTCTGGGTTTCAGGGATTGGACTGGACAGTTATCCTAATCCTCTCCATACATTTAGAGTGCCTTGCTTCATGTGGGTGCCCAGGAAGGCCTTAAAGAAGAACTCACAACCACTTTGTATTGCAACCAAGAAAGACACCCCCACCCCCGCCCCTCATCGTTCACCTTGATCTGAGGCCCCCATGTCAAAGCTGAGCAAACCCATGTGGAAGCTGTCCCAAGGAGGTGTGCAGAAGGGAAAGGCCACAGAGGGGCTGGCTGGTCACTGTTGTGGTGTCCTCGGCACTGTCCTGCCAGCAATGGGACAGTCATCTACCACCAAGGGTAGTCCTGAAGTTCTGACTGCCCCTCTCTGGAGAGCTGGCCCAGTCAGAGATGCCAGGGTTAGAGCTCAGGGCGGTCTGCAGGGCATGCCTGAGGCACACAGCAAGTGAGGCTCCCTCTCACAGGACTGAGGAAAGGGGTACACAGGGCTCAGGGGGGGACCTGGGAACACTGCTTCTCAAGTGGAGGAGGTCCAGGAACACCACCACCAGGAGAGAGGCCCTAAGCTGAAAAGGAGGCTGGTAATTCCCGCTGCAGCGGCTGAAGTGGTTACATCATCACCTGTAGCCAGGTGCCCCTCCACGGTCATCTACGTGACATGCACACCCCTTAAAAGTGTCACAGTTCCCTCTCTCTCTTCTTTTGCTCCTGTTTTGCTCTCTTGTCTGTTCTCCGTCTGTCTGTCTATCTGTCTGTCTGTATTCCCTGCCTCTCTCATGTTCCCACTCTCCGAAAGGCCTTTGACTCTTTTGCTCTCCCCCTCCCCCAATAAACCCTGTGCACTAACTCTGTTCTCTTTGTGGCACACCTCGGCAGGCCACCACAGGCACCCACTTTGCTGCATTTCTACCCTTCCAGGGGCAACATAGCGGTCGCCTTTTTTGGACAGGTCTGGTGAGGCAGGGAGATCTGACAGAAATACTCCAGATCCTCTGAACTGAGAGGGTGGGTGAGGAGGGGGCTGGGGGCTGGGAGGTGGGGAGGACATTCTGCAGGTACCCAGGGTAGAAGGGCAGGGTGGCGGCTTTCTTGATTGGGTCACAGAGCCTGCCCAGGAACTAGGGGTAGGAAAGGTCTGGATGGTGATGGGGAAGCACCCTGGCAGTCCTGATCAGCCTGGGCAGAGGGGAACTCCAGGCCTGGGTACGGGTGAAGCCTACAGAGGCGGAAGGTCCTGTTAGTGAGAAGAGGGGTCCCAGGCGTAATTTGTCTCTAGAAACTTCATGTGAGAGTAAATAAAAACCACTTGAATTGTGGTTTTTGAATTAAACACTTACAAATTTGGGAAGTGCCTCCTCACACTGTACCCTTCATTGACCCCAACAATGGGCACAGGCCAGGCAGCTTAATAGCCATTGTCCCCAATCTAACCATACCCACAAGCCCTGCCAGGGACTCCTGTGTCCTTCCCACAGCGGTCTAGCCTCAGGTTCTGATGCTGGCACCTCCTCACCCTAAGGAACCGAAGCCAGAGCCTGATGCATCGGGTACCACCTGTTTCTGCTCAGTCTTGTCCCCGGGGCTGATGTATGCCTTCCTGGCACCATTTGAGACCCATCGTCCAGATTGTGGAGTCCTCAGCAAGCCATCAATGATAAACAAGCCGGCTGCAGACAGAGAATTTGCTTAAGAAGCCAAATTAATGGTAGGCAGCAGACAAGAGCTCTTTAGTACCCAGCGGGAAGGGGCAGGACCAAAGGACTGAAGTTCCACCCCTGCCCTGGCCTTTATTATGGTGATAGAGTTGACTCCCAGCACAGACCCCAGCCAAATCCCACAACACTAGAACCTGGACTCCTGGGGGAAGAGACCCGGGCTGGCCCAGCCAGTTTTTTTTTCCAGAAAACCTGGGGTGGGGGAGGGGAATTGCAGACTAAATCACAAGCACCTGACTTCGGCCTCCTCTTCCAGCCCGAGGTGGAAAGGGAGTGGGCCAGGAGGGCTGAAGAGGGAGAGGCTGAGACGCACTTAAAGGCCTGTAGGAAGTTCAGCTGGCTGGAGACGGCGGCGGTCCGTGGACACAACTCCAGGGGACAGTGACATGCCACACAGCAAAGACGTGTGTGGCCAGGGCCTGAGGGGCTCTGCACACAGGTCACCCCAGTCCTTCTCTTGCTGAGCACGCAGACACTGTTCCCTGGTTTAATAGTGCCACCATGCATCTCTCACCAAAGCCCTGTTTCGAGACTGATGCATCCCACCTCCCACAGCTGTGAGGACCCTGGGGCTTTACCTGGCATATTTCCCACACTTTATTTTGAAGCCAAATAGTTCTGTTTCTGTATTTTTACAGCCTACCTCCTGCCTGGAGGCCAGATACACAAGACAAGTAAGAAGTCTTTTTGCTAGTGCCAGCATGTGAGTTAAACACGTCTAGTACCTAGTACCATTCCCTAGAGCAACTCCAGAAAGCAGCCATTCACCTTGCAGGCTACATGAATATAGCGCCCTCTACAGGCAACCATTTACACTGTAGGTTATATGAATGGGGAGTGCCTAGATGGTCTCACAGTTAAGCTTACAGATAATCTTGAGGATGGCCTTATCTTTCTATTTTCTACTGAAGGAATAGACCTATCTGACTCAGTCCAGTGATGAGCCTTCAGCAAGGCCCACAGGATTGAGAGCAAAACTCCATCCTTCCAGTCCTCCGGTCCTCCTCAGGCCCAGCCACAGGCCTTGGGAAATGTCCCTTGACTGTGACCTGATCCCCAAGGTTTTCTTTCTCTCATCTTAGCCATCCTCAGTTTGAGGAACATGAATAGCGGGGCCACTCCGTTACCACCTGTCCCTCTGTGAACAGATAATCACAGCAACACCTTATTATCCAGAAGTGGCTTCCCCCAACTGTATTCATCTGCTGTTGGAGACAGAGAAGCAGCGAATGGGAGGAAAAAACAAGCAAGCAAACAAACAAATAAAAAAACCAGGCAATGTGCTGAGTCCAGGGAGCTCCAGGGTGCGCTTCCTCTCATGTTACAAACTCTCCCGATGGGCCAGCTTTACTGGCTCCCTGGAACACGCTGGATTAGACCAGATCATTAGAAACGGACCGAGTGTGCTTGAGAAGCAACATGAGGGCTGGAGTTCGGATCCCCAGAACCCACATAAAAGCTGGACGAGCATGGTGACCCCCTGCAAGCCCAGGACTTGGAAGGTAGAGGCCAGGGATCCCCAGGGTAAGCTGGCTAGCTACACTAGCCAGGTTTAGCGCACAGACGCACACACAGTCACCAAGGGAAGAAAGAAGGGCCCAGAACTCAGAAAGGTACACCACTGTACACCACAACCAGTCACCTACTGTTCGGAGAGTGCAGAGTACTGAGTCTCCCTCCCCAAAGGCCTTGAAGTGCCTGGTCTTCTATCACAGTGGCCACTAGGAGTGGCCTTCTGCATATCCTCATTCAGGACAGTCACCTCATGGGTCTGGCTGTTCTAAAGACACCAAGATGACATGTGGTCCAGCTGAGGGTGGGGCCTCAAGTGGGGTGAGAGAAGATGGAAGGATGTACAGACTTTACCAGTCACTTAAGGCTAGGACAGGCCAGGGACAGGCCCTTCAGCTAGACACAGTCATCACAAGGCTCATGGCATCCCCATGGCGGCCCTGAACCAGGCATCAGGGAGCCCACCGTTAGTGACGGGGATATGGCAGCAGAGACATGTGGCAAGTCAGCGGTGTGGACCTGCCTGTTTTAAAGGGTGCCTGCTTCCCAGGGCCACCTGCTCTCTAGGTGGGGGTGAGAGGCCAAGGGTAGGGCTCCTGTTCACGTGGATGTGGGCTTTCTTTGTTGAGAATCTCCAAATCGTCTTGTCTAACTCTTGCTGCTCCTGCCCCATCAGACGGTACTGCCAGGCAGGGTGTCTCCTCAGGTGGCCCTGCCTGTGTCCACACCCCACCACTAGCCAGGGAGGGCCCCTGGACTTCCTGACTAGCTATTAACTGGGGGGTGAGTCAGGGGCCCGCCAAAGGCAAGAGCACTCAAGAACTCCGCGGTGGTCTTGGCTGGCATGGCTGCCTTTGGGTCCCGGTTGCTGAACCTTTTCTGCCAGAGAGAGACTCACTTGCCACCCTGCATATACTGCAGGTTCTTGTCCTCTGGGGACCTAAACCAGCTCCTTCAGGACTGGTTTTCTGGTTATCCCCCTGGAAGGGACAAAAACATCCAGTAACCTTCCGCACGGGTGGACACATGGCCTGGGGCTCCAGCCTTAATATGTCTAGCAGGGTCTTGCAGGAGTGCGGAAGGCCCCACTAGGCAGCTGGAAGAGGACAGACTTGGAGCCTGAGTCATGTGGGAGTGTCCAGCACATGGTCCATTTGCATAGAAAGGCTCTACCCACGAGCTCTGCTCAGCTTGTGTCAGCCCAAGATTCACCAGTAGTGTGCCTGGCAATGGTGGGCACCTATTTGTGAGTTCCTAATGGGGAAGTCTCGTCACTGCCCATAATAAGCACAAGTATTCCGGAAAACGCTGGTGGGGATACTAACTGTCTGTCCAATGATGAAACTGAGCACCGGCAATCATGAGGAGCCAGGAACCGGGGCAGGACCTTTGAGGCTGGATGCTAAAGGTTTTGAACTCCTGAGTCCCTGACCACCTTCACTGTAACTTGTACCGGCTGCATGTTAGGCCTGACGTCAGTCAGGGCTGAGCATGAGGGCATGGATAAGGTGTCTTCTGAGAACACCAAGGGAAGCCAGTGTTCCTCCTAGAGGGAGCTACATGCCACCCCTGTGGCTCCCTCAGCCATGGGTTTTGCCCAGGACACACTTCAGGCCAGGGTCCCTCAGTGGACCTTAGGGCCTGGCCTCAGAGCACCCAGGATGGGGGGTGTGCGCCCTGGTGGAGGTCCTGATGGATGCCGGTACAGGGGCGCTTTGTTCCGGCCTTCACTGTCCATACAGGGCAGACGCTCTGTGAATGGCACTGTTGTGGTATTTTAAGAAGATTCTACAAATAGCGCTCCCTTAGAATGGGCTTCAGAGCCCAGCTCATGAATGTCCCCCACCAGGGCAGCCGCCGGAGCTTCAGCCGGACAATAGGGCCTCACAGGGAGTAGGCGGATGCTGGGTGACCCCAGCCACACTGCCCAGTCCTCCCAGTGGCTGCCCAGGAGTTTATTGGGAGGTGTGGCTCCCTGTCTGGGTGACATCCCTTCAGCACCACCTCTCCGATCTCCAGGGATTTCCAGGCTATGAAGCTGTCCTGTGGGTCACAGGGGAGGGGTGCTGGAGGGAAGAGTGTCTGGAGATTTCCTCAGACACCGCTTTATTAGGTAGCCAGAGAAACCTCAAAGACCCACTGTCCAGGCAGACAAGGGCTATTAAACTGCCATCTTTGCAGAAGTTTGTTCTGGAGCTCTGGAGGGAGAGCAATGACCTGGATGCTAGAGGCAGGCAGAGGGAGGAAGCGAGGGTCACAGGCTGCATTCCTGAGGTTATCTGCAAGGCTGGGGGTTCAGTTAGTCACCTCCGGGAACCTCGGAGTCTGGTCCCTCCACAGAGCCCTGCACAGCACTGGGAGGCTAAGGAAGGAGGTTCAGTGTGCGCTGAGGCACAGCCAGCACTCAGCAGATGGAGCCTCTCCCCTTCCCAGGTGAGACCATTCATCTCCCGTGGTTGAAGCATGCCCCAAACATGCCTGAACTGCTGAGAACCGGCAGGCATCACGGGAATTCCTCGTGACACCTCGGGCTGTGGAGGTCCAGTGGGCAGACACTGGGTGCTTGGAAGGGATGGTAAGGGCGGGCTTGGCCAGAGGCAAAGTGGAGGCAGAGGCTCTGGGCTAAGTCCTGCTTGGTCCCTTCAGATTTAGACAAAGTCTGAAATAGGAACCACTCTCTGGGAGATGGACAGATGACTCGGAGGTTAAAAGCCCTTGTTGCTCTTGCATGGGTTCAATTCTCCTCTGCCCTCCCTGGGCACAAAGCACACATATGGTGCACATACATACATACATACATACATACAGGCAAAACACCCATACACATAAAATAATAAAATAGACAATTTTCTAAGTTTAATTATTTAAAAACATCACTTAAGGAGGTGCCCTGACAGTCACCACCCCAGCTCCAAAGTATTCGAGGCCGGCGGCCCAGGGGTCAGGCACCACCTACTCTGAACTTATAGAAGTTCCACATTGGAGAGGCCACTGTGGCATCACTGATGATAATCAAGGCTATCAAAGTCATAAACAACCTGATGGAGCCCCTGACTAAAGGCACTGTATCTGCGCAGCCCTGGTGTGACACTGAGTTGGATACCTTGCACACCGTTGGTGCTGTGGTTCCTAGTGTTCACCCGGATCACTGAGGGCCAGAAGCACAGCAGCCCGTATATTCCCAACCAGCTGTCAGCCTGAGCAGACTGGGGAGCGGCTGCACCCAACAGCGCACAGGGAACCATCCAAAGATAGGCTCTGAGGCCAGACCTGTAGAGAAGAACCTGACTGCTGGAGACGCAAAGGAGAAGTGGATGGTCTCTGTGTGACCTTCAGCTCCTTCCAAACCGGATACGACCAGGGACACCCCAACCCTAGTGTTCCAGGTTTCATTAGTAAAGGGCACACGATGCTCTTCTTGTCCATGCTCTAGACCTCACCACTGTCTGCCAAAGCTACAGTGACAGGTACACAGTGGGGACACAAGCAGCTGGATGGGAGGGAACCCCACATTTGGCTGGTCACTGGTGGGAAGCTGCACCTACTTCCTCATCTGTAAAGGGAAATTAATAACAGAGTTCAGGGTTTCGCAGCGAGTGAACCAATTCCTACATATGAAGTGGCTAGGTCAGAGCCTGGCACACAGCACTGTCTGTGTTACGAATGCTACCATGTAACTAAAGGTACCTCAGGTGAGACTCATTTCCATTACTGGGCATTTTCAAGGCACCAGCACCACAATGTATGCAGATGCTAATTCAGATCTTAGCGAACCTGGTGAGACTTCTGGGACCTCTGCTTACAAACAAAGCTCTCCTTCTTTGGCTCAGCGAGTTCTGCTGTCTGTTGGCAGAGCTGGATCCACAGCCCGGCCCACCGCTGGCTGCATGATCCTCCAGTATTTCCCTACCTCCTTGAGCCCAAGCCCTTGAGTTGCTTACACCATTGACACCTCCAAGTAAAGCTTAAGTAAGAGGGACAAGGCCCTGCCCAGAGGAGACAAGGACTTGCTCACATACCTTGGTAGGAATTAGCTTCTTGAAAAGTCCCGTCCCCAAAGCACTGTCATAATCTGACCTGCTCTGAGTTCCCTAAAAATCCCCTTGACAGACCATTGCCATCATTTAACCTGACTCCTGGTTTCTCTACTTTCAGGGCATTTGTTAAAGAGAATCAGAAGCGCCGGGTGGTGGTGCCACAAACCTTTAATCACAGCACTCAGGAGGCAGAGGCAGGTGGATCTCTCTACAGAGTAAGTTCCAGGACAGCCAGGACCACACAGAGAAACCCTGTCTAAAAAATGAGGAAGAGGAGGAGGAGGAAGAGAAGGGGAAGGAGGAGGGAGGAGGAGAAGCAGTTCTTTCACACTACAGCTGTGATACAAATCGGAGCAAACAACACTTAGCCAAAGCTGAAAAAGAAGTTTTATGTTTTTTAAGTTTTAAGATCATCCAGGGAAAAGAAATATCCTCCGGGAACTCTGCATGTTCCTGGTGCTCTAGAAGACCATGTGTGTGCCCTTGCACAGGAAAGCCCCAGGAGGGCATCACTGTCACATCTCTTTCTGACTTTGAGTCTCTTCCCAAGCAAGAAGCAGAGACTAAGGCAGAGTCACAAACTCCTGAGAAATGCTTCTCACCTGGTAAAGGCTCAGGCGAGGAGTCTGAATACGGAGAACCTCGAAAGAAGACGCAAAAGAAAGCGAACTCACATGTGGTCCTTAAGGAAGTTAACTGACACATGGTTCTTAATGAAGTTAACGGCTGTCTTTCACTGGAAACTAGCAAAACCTGGAAGAAGTGGGATTCTATTCCAAAACACAGAAGTGGGGAAGCAATCAACCAAAAATTCTGTATCCAGCAAAACCATTCATGAAATATGAGGGAGAAATGAAGACCAACCCAGATGGACAAGGACTCCAAGTTCTAATGCTAAGAAGACATTAGACGTTCACCCAACCCACATAAAGAAATAAAGAACACCTATATAACTAGATGTAAAAGACAGCTTAAATGTATATTTTTGTCTAAAACATAACTACACAAAGCATTGCCTACAAAACTGTGGTAATTACAAAGACGTAATTAATAACCACAATAAAGACACAAAGGACAGGAAGGGAGCAGAGATACATGGTATCAAAGAGTTTATGCCACTGAAGACAGTATTAATCAGAACTTTAAGATAACTAACATAAAATGCTAGAAACATCACACTAGAAAGCGTCTGTTTAACAAAGAAAAAAATCCAGTAATGATAAATAGGATAAAACCACCATCAACAACAAAACAAGTAAGAGGTACAGAAAATAAATAGTATTTTTTTATAAAAATATAATAAATAAATAAATAAATTTTAAAAATAAATAAATAAAACAAAACAACTTATCGGAGTTGGTAGTGGTTGCTTATATATTCAGGATTGCCATGAGTTCAAGGCCAACTTAGACTACACAATCCCAGGCCAGCCTCGGCTACAGCATGAAAATCCTGTTCTCCAAAAACAAACAAGCAAAATAACAAAGCTACCATAGTAGTAATTACATTCACTGTAAACATTGTAAAGATTGACTACTTAAACAAAAAAGCAAAGATAAGTGAATAGATCTTTTCACAAAATAAAAGAACATCAGAAAAAGCATCAGATCATCTCCTATACTACATGAAGAAATGAAGAACACTTATAGAATTAGGAATATAAGTCAGCAAACGTGTATTTAGCTCAGTCACCCAGAGGAATCAACTGGACCAAACACATCTATAGAATGCACCACCCAGCGACAGCAGACTACACATTCCTCTCAAGTCAACACAGGATATACTCCAGAATACACAATAGACTAAGTTATAAGCAGGCCTTAGTCTTTCTGAAGAAGTGACTAAAAATATAAAGGTATGTTTACTGATTTATCAAATTAGAAATGAATAAAAAGTCTGGGGAATAGACAATGATGTGGGACTAGGTAGAATTCTGAAAAACTCAGAGAAGCCACAGACATTTTGAAAAGCTTAGGAACTGAGTGTGATGGCATATATCTGTGGTCCCAGCACCAAGGGGGCAGAGGCAGGAGGATTTTAACTTCCAGACTGGGATGTGTTGTGAGATTTTTGTCTCAAACAAACAAAATCCAACAAAACAAAACAAAAACATTTGGAGCAGGAAACTGAAAATACAGCATACCAAAATGTATGGATTGCAGTTGTGAACCTAGAAGACACAGTCCTAAATGTCTATGTGGGAAAAGAAGATCTCAGTAACTTAATCCTGCACATGAAGACACTGGACAAGGACAAGCCAAACTCAAGTTGAACAAATGGGATGAAATGACAGTGGAAATAAATGAGGATTAGGGAGACAATCGCAGAAACTAGCACAAAGACGCTTCGTTTAAAGGACGTGGGGGGAGGGGGTTTGTTGGAGACATAGTTCAGCAGTTAAGAGCACTGGCTGCTCTTCCAGAGGACCTGGGTTCAATTCCCAGCACCCACATGGCAGCTCACAACTGTCAGCAACCCCTGTTCCAGGGGACCCGACACCCTCAGACAGATGTACATGCAGGCAAAACACCAATGCACATAAAATAAAAATAAATTTAAAAAAATAAAATAAGGGCTGGAAAGATGGCTCAGAGGTTAAGAGCACTGGCTGCTCTTCCAAAGGTTCTGAGTTCAATTCCCAGCAACCACATGGTGGCTCACAACCATCTGTAATAAGATCTGGTGCCCTCTTCTGGCCTGCAGGGATGTGTGCAGGCAGAACATTGTATACAATAATAAGTAAATAAATAAATCTTTAAAAAAATAAATAAATAAAATAAAAATAAAAGATAGCCTGCCAGGCTTCACAGACTTTAGGTAGACGAGTCAGGACAAAGAAGACAGCTCAGGTCACTGCCGCAGGAATCAAAGTGTGGACATCACTACCGATCTTACAGAACAAAATTACCAGGCAATGATATGAACAGCTCACTGTCAATAAACTAGGTAA
Organism: Peromyscus eremicus; assembly: GCF_949786415.1. NCBI lineage: Eukaryota > Metazoa > Chordata > Mammalia > Rodentia > Cricetidae > Peromyscus > Peromyscus eremicus. The sequence continues at coordinate 91,672,220 of NC_081425.1, read as the reverse complement.
CTTCGATGAAATAAAAATTCCTTGACAGACAGACAGCTTAAGAGAAACAAAATGTAAACAAACCTTTAATCAATAATAAGTATTTCTGAAAAGAAAGCCATAGGACCACCTGGCTTTAATGATGAATTCTATCAAGCACATAAAGAAAAAACAGCACCAACTGTACACAGACTTCAAAGAAATAGAAAAGAATGTACTTCTCGATTCCTTCTACATAGTCAGTATTCCAGAGATACTGAACGCAAAGGTATCTCAAGAAAACTTCTAGCCAATATCCCTTATGAATGCAGACGTTAAAAAGTCTCAAAAAAAAACAAACAAACAAACAAACAAACCACAAAACACCAGAGACACCACAGTGTGGTGGCACACACTTTTAATCCCAGCACTAAAGCAGAATGCTGGGGATTAAAGGCCGAGGCAGGCGGATCTCTGAGTTTGAGGCTAGTCCGGTCTACAAAGTGAGTTCCAGGACAGCCAAGGCTACAGAGAAACCTTGTCTCAAAACAAAAACAAAAACAAAAACAAACAAACAAAAAACTCGCTCTCAAAAAAAAAGCCATCAAAATACAATCTAAATCATCTGATGAACGGATAAACAAAATGTAGTATATTCATACTAAGGTATATTATTTTGCTATAAAAAGGAATGAAGGAACTACATCAAACCAAAGTTCACAGGTGGCAGGAAAGTGGTTTAGCGATTGCCTGGGATGTCAGACGAGGGTGACAGGGTGAGGGACAGCTGTCTCAAGAACTAAGAGTGGCTGTCGATGGGCATGAAGTTTGTTCTGGGAGTACCGAAAATGTTTAAATCATGGTTACGGCCAGGCGATGCTGTGACCACGCTGTAACTGTTGAGTTGTGGTGTACTTTAATGGATAGGTTCTATGGTATGAGAAAATAAAGGTGTTCAAGAGTTTAGTGACGGAGTATATGGTGGAAGAGCCCAAAAAGATACATAAACTCCGGTGGATGGAGTTACGGGTGCAATGGAGATTTATTTTGTGGGATTGAATCATCTGAAAGTTCCCTAGATTCCCAGAGGTGGCTCTCCTATCCGCGCAAGGATCCACAAACTACCAAGATGAGAAAGTGCATTTACAGGCAGTTCAGGACTCTGAAGGTATCTGGGAGGCTCTTAGTCCTAAAGGAGCATCAGGCCTCTTTAAGAAGGTTGACTTTTTCTGGGACAAGAACCTCCACCCCTCACTAACCTGAAGGCCTGCAGAGCTGACCCGACAGTGTGCTGGTTAAGTAGACCTGCTTTTAAGCATGGTCAAAGGAGGGCCACTGAACCAACCAATATCTTAGCACCCCCATTCTAGCCACACTGCTGCCAGCTCCGTGCGAGGGCAGACGGCGGCACCAGGCCTGTTGCTGGCCATTGCTAGGAGCAGAGCAGGTCTGAGATCAAGCTGCCATGGGCCTGGGAGATCATCAGAGGTTGCTTATTTCTCTTTCTAGACGCACACACTGAGGTTCTGAGTTGTAACTAGAAAAGGGAAGAGCTGAGAAAAATCACTGGGCTTTCTGAAGCCACTCGAGATTGGTGCGCATGTCCAAAATGTAGCTGGCAATGAAGGGGCTCCGGGAAGGGAGGGCTAGCCTGGTTAGGAAATGGAACTAAAGCTCTGCCTGAGGCCAGTTCCTGTTTTAAGAAACCCACAAGGCTGCTGCCTGGGACACTTGAATGGGGAAGAGGTGACTGACAGAGGACACTTCTCAGAAACACAGTGGGACCTGCACAAACCCTGAGCCACAGGCTTGTGGGGTCTTGCCCTCTACACAGTCACGGGGTGCTGACCTTCTGGCCATCATTCCCAGGCTCTGCTCCACCCACATCCTGTTCCACTGCCTCCGGAGCCGAGTTGAACACAAGCTGCCCGAGCCACTGGCCTCAGATGCCCATCCCTAGAGCTCACGGTTGGCAATGTGGGCTAGACTCTTTTAAACAATCTGCCACTGGGGGTTGTTGGGTGGCCAGACTCACACACTGGGCCCTACCATTGGGGAGCCAAAGTGTCACCCTGCCTGTCTACATTCTGCTTTCCAGTGTTGACGAAACACATAGGTACAGTGCCTTGACAGAGGTGACGAGAGATGACCACTGGGGGCAGCCAATCAGACCAGCTCCACCCCTGAAGAATGAAGTGAAGGGGCCCTGCAGGCCAGGGGCTCAGAGAGAGCACTGGGTGCAGGTCACCTGCTGGGTTCGATCACTCTCTGCTGGGCTGAAGACATACATAGCAGTGCATAGGACCAGAGAGGTTCAGGCCATGTGGTGGGCCAGGCTGGCCAGGCACCTGAGAGACATGTCACCAGACGAAGGAGCCAAGCCTTTTCCGTATACAAAGACTGCAAGGCAGGTCTGGGGAGGGACACATGTGACTGCGTTTGTGGATGAAACAGTGCTTGGGCAGCAGACTAGAACAGGCCTGGGATGGCCAGCCTGGAAGCCCGTGCAGCTGACAAGAAGGAAGGTGGTCTGGGGAACTGGAGCACGGAGCACCCAGCCTTCCACTGTCAGAGGGAAGAAGACAGAGGGGCGGGCAGGCAGGAAAGGCTCCAGCGGAGAGCTGAGCAGGGGCTGCACCTGCTGGTTGAGACAGACGCTGCAGAGGAGAGTTGGAGGCTGTGGGTCCTCAGGGTCCTGGAGAGACAGAACTCAGAAAGTAGGGGAAGCCACAGCGAACGGAGTAAAACAGGACGAAAGGGACAGTCACACAGACACAGATGAAAGGCTACAAGGGTGCAGCCACCAGCAAGAGGGAGGACAGAAGGGCCTAGGGGTCCTCAGGTGCTCGGAGCACCAGAATAGCTCACTGGTCCAGCAAGGGTGGAGGCTGCCTAGAGTGTGGGGGTCAGGTGGGGTTTGTAAAAGGAGGCAGGCAGCATGGATAGGCCCTGGGTGCTAGGACGGAAGACAGAATGATGGGTAGGTCCCATGGGGCGCAAAGTGGACACATGACTGGCAGTGGTGGTGGGCTGACTATACTTTCTGATAAGGGACTTAGGCTTCTAAAGGCAGAAGGAGGCGTGAGGAGAAGGGAGTGAGGGTTCCTGGAAGCGAGAAGAGCTTTTGACCAGTGGAAAGAGTGAGAAGCCAAAAGCCCCAGAGGGGGCAGGAGATGAAGCAGAGGCAGGGTCAGCAGCATCTGGGTCTCAGGGCCCTGCCCTCTGCTCTCTTGTTGCTTCCCAGCCTAGATCCAACTCGGACTTAATGCCAGGCTCAGGGGCATCTCCTTCTTCCAGCCCTCGGTCCTGGACAACCACACGATACTGAGGAACTGGATAAATATGCCCCATAGCCCTAGACACAGATGTATCTAGAAACACTCTTAGAACAACGTCAGACTAGTACCTTGGCCCTCTGCTTAGGCACACATGGCCTCTGCAGAACAGACCTGTTCTCATTTCCCTGGGAGTGCCTGGGGTCCAGTCCTGCCTCTGCAGCAACCAGTCACCCAGAGGACACCACCCCTGCCCTGAGTTCAGCCAGCCGATGGCCTCTGGACAAACTCCAGCACTGGGTTTTAAAGTCACACGGATGCCGCTGCTAAACCAGTCTCGGGCACTAGGGGAAGTTTTGAGGCTCTCTTTGCCAGATTCCATTCAGATTATTGGAATTTTTCTACTTCTTCAAATACACTTTCATACACAAACAATAAGCTAAAATGTTCTGTTGTAAAAATTTAGCTTCAGGAACATCCAGGAATGAAATCAGCAAGTTCAGCAGCTGCTTCAGCTGTTGATCCAGTGAAATATCAGTAACTAAAGGACTTGTCTGAAAGGAATTTGTTCGTGTGCGTGCGTGCGTGCGTGCGTGTGTGTGTGTGTGTGTGTGTGTGTGTGTTTGTTTGTATGTGTGTGTGTGGTGAGACAGGTTTCATTGTGTCGTCCAGACTGGCCTTGAATCTACAATAATCCTCCTGCCTCAGCTTCCGAAGTTCTGAGATCACAGGCTTAAGCCTCATGTCTGGTTTCTTCCTTTTTGTAATCTTTTCTAAAAATCAAACACACATCCACTTTGAGTTGAGAGTCTGAATCTTCTCAGGTAACTAGCAAGCACACACAGCCTTGGAAACCAACTTGCTGAGTTACTGCTATAGCAACTGAGCTTAATATCTAAAGCAGAGATCCTTAAAGTGTATCCAGCGGTATGTGCACCAGGAGGCTCTGTGCAAAGCAGTTTCCCTGGACACAAGCCTAGAGGCCACAGTCCACCCAATACACTGTGCACAAATGTGCCAAAGGCCCTGAGAAGGCCCGCCAGAAGAGACCTTCCAAACTTTGATAAATGGTGATGTGATCCCTCAGGTTATTTGACCATATAACAGTCCACTTCTTTCACTGATTGCAGAATTCATTGCAAATAATGAGCCAATCTGCCCACCATCTACCCACCCAGTCCTGGCCACATACATTCCAATGTGTTAAATGTATCAAGAGCATATAAAAACATTTGGAGATTTTTACATTAAGAGGCCAAATAACTTAACGATCTGCCTTTCTTGAGCCGCTGACTCTAGCTGCATGGGTTTCCTCCTCCTGTGGGGACTGGCTGCAGCCCACTCTGGCATCACCGGGCTTCCCTCCAACCCTAAACTTAACCAGTCCTGCTTATTTCCATGGGCTGCAGAACCTTTGTGAACGCATTCCACACTGGGTTCCTGCTTCCAGCTGCTGCTTGTCTCTCGTTGGAGGCAAGCAGGAGAACACTGCCAGGCCAGGCTGCCCCTCACTTGGATGGGCATAGCCAAGCGTGGGGGGGAGCGTCTTCTGCTCTAGATAAGTCGAGCAGCAGGAGATGCCCCGGGGTTCCTTCTAGGGTGCTTACTGAACACATGTTAGCCCTAAGCAAGTCTTTGCAGATCTACCCTTGTCCCCAGACAGATTCACACAAGCCTTGTTTACAGATGAGGGCTCAGAAAAGACCAAAGCGACCTACCTAGGCCCCGCCCCCACAGAAGTCCTTGCCTTTGGACTCTGACCTGCCCGCAGAAAGCAGCTACAAGCCCCTCCCCTGGAATCCCATTGTTGCCTTGGCTGAATTGGCTCTCTGCCCGGGCCCCCAAGCATGAAGCCCCACAAGCAACATTCTTTCATTTTTCTTTTAAAAATCAAAAGCTAAGAAGACAGTTGCGGTAGAACAGCCATAACACAGTACAGTCCAGGATGGTATCCATTTGGTTCGGGCTGCCGGTCTGGATGCTTGGTGCTGTCTAAACTCCTGTGGTCAGCTCTGTTTAATCATGTTGTGGACCACCTCAAACCCTTCCTGGAAGAAACCTGGACTTCTGTGGAATAAGGATCACCTGAGCAAGGGTCCTTCACGCTGTTTGACAGGTCCATGCTTTTCCTTTCTCTGGGTCTAGAATATGCTCTGCAGACCAACAGGACTTTTTGCTTGTTCTGAGAACGACTTAAAGCCTTACTTCCTGAGCTCGGAGGGTCACTTAAGTCACTTAGGGACACTCCTGAAACACCCAGCTCTCAGGTCCTTGGACGATTTCAATAGGCAGGGCGCATGAGTGTTAGGGTCAGGCAAGTTTGGGAAGTGAAGTAGAGAGCTGTACCCCGTGTCCAGAAAGACTCCTTTTGGCGAGGCAAGGGTTAAGTCAGACGGCCACGGCCACTGCCTAGGGAGGCCGGACCTCGGGCAGCCGCCGTCACCGCTGTCCCAAGCGTTCAGCTTTGGGCCCTCTCCAAGCCGGCTGCATTCCAGAAGCAGCTCTGCTCGCAGGTTCCGCTGCGACTTTGGAAAACTCTTGAGTCAGGCCCACTTAGTCCAAGTCTGTGACAGAGGCGGGTGAGAATGAATGGCCCAGCCCCCTCCGGGCGGTTAAGCCGCAGAGGCGTCGCGGGCGCTGGCCTGGCTGGCGGTGTCGGGGACCCTGCCGTGCTCCTCGGTCCCCCCGCGGCCTGATACAGCAGTGGACTTGACGAACATGCCCCCCAGCCCACCGACCGCCCCGATCCCCACGCTGCGTTGCTCCGCGCGTATCCCTGCCTCCCTCCGAGTGTCCCGGAGTTACCGGAGGCCCCGACTAGAGTTAAGAGTCTGGAAACCGCGGCAAAGCTGGGCAGGTGCGGGCGGCCACAGACCCTGGGGACCCCGGCAGGGGTTATGCCCGCGGCTGCAGCGCGGCGCACGTGCGCTCCGGGAGTTACCTTTGGGCGCTCGCAGGTGTCCTCTCCAGTCCTTGCAGCAGCACAGCCCCATGGCACCACCGCTTCCCCGCCGCTCGCCTCCGCTCCCCGCCCGGGCCGGCACCCCGGGAGCCGGCGTGCACTAGCCGGCAGGGCGTGGGGAGCGCACGAGACCTCGGCTCTCTCCCTGGTCCTCACGAACGCGCAGATCACGCCGCGCGCCGCTTTTATGCGCTGCCCGGGCGGCGCCCTCCCCACGGCCCGTTACTCTCCCTGGGCACGGAGCTGCGCGCAGCCAGCGGCCGCCAGGGGGCGCTGCGCCAATCCCCGCGCTCTCCCTGGTCCGCCTCCGAGCCCACCGAGGGCCGCGCGACCTCCGAAGCCAGACGGCCGCGCTCCAGAGGAAGCAAAGGTGTCCTCCCGGGCAAGGACGGCTCCTCCCCCTCCTCCAGCATCCTTGTAACAGTCACCTCAACTTTCCGCAAGACTGGAAGGGGGCGTGGTCCAAAGCCACTTGGCTCTCTTTTTCTCAATTCACCTGAACTTGGGGGCAGCAGCCGGGAAAAGTTTGCACAGACTCCCCTCAAATCTGGCTGAGCCACCTATAAACCCTGTGACTGGGTGGACCGCTTATCCCTCTGGGACTGTTTCGCTGTCTGAAAGATCACTTGGCTCAATGTAATTGCTAGCCCCCACACCACCCACACTCACCTGTATAGGGAGGGAATAATGGAAACTGCTTCATTGGGTCGTCATAAGGATTAAATATCAATAGATCACACAGTCAGGACATTGCCAAGTGGGTTAGCCGCTGTAGCCCATCAGCATCAAGGATTTGGGCAGAAGGGTGTTTTTACCACGGGGATGGGTAATCACTAACTAGAAGGTGGCATGGGTCTCGCTTATCAAAATTAAGAGTGCTGGGCTGATGAGATGGTTTGGCTGGTTATGGTGCTTGTCCACCAAGCCCGAAGACCTGCGTTCAATCTCAGGGATTCACACTGCAGAGAACCAATTCACGAAAGTTGCCCTCTGACATCCACGTGGGGGGGGGGGGGAAGGGGAGGAAGCACACGCAGGGGGCGGGGAGAGAAGAAATGTAAATTTTCTCTCTCTTAAGAACACCAATACCTGCAATACCTGCCGGGTAGGGTAGCTCAAACCTTTAATGCCAGCATTTGGAAGACAGAGGCAGGCGAATATCTGTGAGTTCGAGGCTAGCCTGTCTCAAAAAACCATGGGATCCAGCAACTCCATTCCCCAGTGTGTGCTCCACAAGAATTCTTGTCCACGTGGCTAGAAGAACTATACAGAGATTATTCATTGCAGCCCTGCTGGCAACTGCTGAGCCCTGGAGCCAGCAAAATGTTTCTCAGTAAAAGAATTTTCTGATACATGGTGATGAAGTGGAGTGTGGTAGTTAGGATGGATCTGCTGGGATCTAGGAACTTGATAGCTGTCCTGTGAACCAATCTCAGGCTCTGTACTAGGCACTTGGGAAGAAGAAAACCAGGAATGCTTCCTTTGGGGGAGAAGGTAAAAAAAGAGGGCAAAGTAGATGAATGTCAAGAGTTTTCTTACAGTGGCCTTGTTTCCTACCAGGAAGGAATAATCCCGTGCTGTGGAACACTCAAGAGAGGGAAATCATGTTCTCTAGTGTATTTGTTTGGCACAGGTCGGGATCCATTGCTTTCTTCTGCATGGTGCTGGGGATGGAACCCAGAGCTCAAAAGCCCATCCCCCACCCCGCCTTCCCCATCCCCCACCCAGCCGAGAGTTCTCAGTAGTTTCCTCTTCCAATCCCTAGCATCTGCCCCTGCCTGGCTCCGATGCAGGGCTGTGGCCTTAGGCTATACTGGGACCTCTGCTTTCATCTCCAAGCACAGAGGTGGTCTGGGAAGGCTGTGTGGTAGAGTGGGCTGGGAAAGCAGAGCTGCCCACTGTGAGCAGAAGAGGTAAGGGGACAGGGGAGGATTACTGACTGAGACAAGCCAGGAAAAGGTTTTCCCAAGTCTTCATTCAAAAGGGAGATTAACAACAGCAGGCAGATCTACCAGCCCCCCTCTCCCTAAGACTCCCTAGAAGGTCCAGCCAGGGTGGGGCTTTGAGAGAGACAGGGTGTCCAGCAGCAGATCCAGAAAGAATGTTTTCACTCAGGACATGGAGGAAAGCTTACAAAGAGAGTAACAGAGAACAGCCAGCCAGCCCTGACTTCTGGTTGCTGCCAAGTCACTTTAGACAGTGTTAGCACCAGGCAAGATCACTTCGTCACAGACGGCTTAATGAGGCCCTAGGAATTCCAGGCTGGAGCTCCCTGCATTCAGGGAGAGCATCCGCGCAGCGGCGCGGGTGGGGGTGGGGGAGTTGTCCAATGGCCAAGTCCTACATTTGGGAAGCAAGATTTAAAAGAAAACATCATAGTGGCCATTGTAGGTTGCTTGTTTATCCTAAGAGGAAGTAGCAAAGTCGCATCTTTCAAATGAGCCTATTACTGAGGGTCAACGTCCCCATTGAACCGTTCAAATATATTTTGGGATACTGGACTTTTCAAAGTGTTTTTAAATACTAGCTCCAAGGCAGTTGAGCAGACAAATGGAAGGCAGGAGCGTCTATCATTTCTGCCTTTGGTTTCACACCTCTAATTCCTGGGTATATATTGTGGTTTTTATAATTTTCCTGTTGCGTGTCTTCCTCAAGGGGAAAGGAAAATAACATTCACTATGTACTTCCTACCATGTGCCATGCAATTCACAGATGCTTTTATCTGTTAGCCACAGAACAACCCCACTAGGAACCTGCTATAATAGTCAATTTACAGAAGAAAAAAAACCAAACAAACCATGAAGTTTGGGGAGGTGAGACTTGCCTATAGCCAGCAAGTTGAGAAAAGAGTGACCAGACAAGTGAGTGCATGGATGGATGTGTGGATAAGTTGGTGGAGGGAGATGAATGGATGAATAGGCAGATGGATGTATGGATAGGTGGGTGGGTAGATGGGTAGATTAATTGATGGATAGGCAGATGGACATGTAGATAGGTGGATTAATGGAGAGATGACTAGACGGCTTTATGGATAGACTGCAGAACAGTGAGGTCGCAGAGACACCAGCGAGCTGGCGCAGTCTCTCACAAAGTAGCACCTAATGGAAACAAAGCTATAAACACCATGTTCAAGACTGAGCCACTGCCTTGCCCTGACCGGGTGCCAGCATGAAGTCATAGGTGTTTATGTTCACAGAATTCAGAGCAATGTTAGGCCTTTGTTCATCATTATTTCTGCTTTAAAGAGCAAGGAAAAGGGACCAGAAAGGGGAAGTCATTTGTACAGGATCAGATAGCTATTCAGAGGCTGGGTTCACATCGGGAGCTAGCCCGTTTGGTGTTCTGAAGGACTTTATGAGCCACATTTTACAGGGAGAGGGACAGTGCCGGGTGGTGAATTTGGTGCTCTGGGGCTATGGCATGCAGTCTGTGGTGGCGTGGCGCCTTTAGACACAGTGATTTCCCAGGAGACCTGGACTCAGTCTGACAGGCAGGCCACATAAACTCATTGCTTTTGAGTCACGCCTGGTTCCTGTCAGCCTTGGTAGTTTCTAGAAGATGGGCCTGAGGGCGACCCCTCAGACAGCTTATTATAAATCACACCTCTGGGGGCACTGACACCTGATAGCAAGACTCTTCTGATTAGCTTTGCCTGCAGCCCTGGGGTGGTGACCAGTCATCACACTGGTTCTACGGTGAGGATACAGACAAATAAGATGTAAGGTGGGCTCGAGAGCTGCAGCCACAAGCTACCACCCCACTTCCTCTTGCCTTATGGCAAAGGCCACCCTGGCCCCACCTCCTGTCCCTCCCTCTCCCCATGGTTTTCCATCTGCGGTAGGAGTGTGACTTCACCTCAATGGTACACACGGTACACATATACACTGCGTGCATATTCACACCATAGACATAGATTCTGAAGCTGGCAAGGCTGGCTAAGTGCTGGGTTGAAGGTATTGACCGGAACCTGTCTCCCCAGAGCGCCCCTATCAACAGCATGCAATCATCGTTCACCCAACCCACTGTTCAGGTCCAACCTTGTTTTCACCTAAGCATGACTACGGGGAAGGCAGGTCACCCTTCCGGTCTGAAGCAAGACTCATTCAGATTTATGCTCAAAACAAACAAAGCAAAAAGCTGTGGAGTCTATCAGGACTCGTATACACTTTCCTTTCTCTTCATAAGGTTTAATTCGGATGTTTCCTCTTCCAGCTTTTGGAAGCTACAGGGATACTAAAAGTTTGCCTTTGGCAAGCATGAAGATCCTAAAGAAGTCTTTGTGTTTATGTTACGGTTCCTGAGTTTGCATTTTAACTTTTATCTTCCTTTTCGCAGGTTCTAAATTTTTCTGTTATTGCTGTGTTTTCACTATTTTGTTATGAATATTTTCAGTAGAAGTGGCTGCAAAGCCCTTGAAGATACAGGAACACAGTGCCTATGTAGTGCACTGATAGTCTCCTTTTAAAGTAGTTATTTTTCTCTTCAGGCGAGGGCCTCGGTCACAACGACACAGATCAGAGTGCCTAGAAGGAGGGAATTGTGGGAAATGCGGGACTTTCTATGGTGCCCTCTCCCTCTTTCTCCCTGGAAAATGGTGATGAAATGGAAATCAGCCAGCACATCAAGTGTGGCAAGACCAAGATAAAGAGGTGGGCTGTGGGCATTTGGCATTGCGGTTCCTGCGTGAAAAGAGTGGTTGCCAGGGCCTGGATCTACAACACTGTTTCTGCTGTCACAGCCAAGCCCACCGAAGGACTGAAGGGACAGGAAGACCTGTGGAAACACTACTGTTGGAAACCCCCCTAGACTGCAGTAAACGGGGTATTCTATGCAACGATGAAAACATTGATTTTTAAGATTGTGTACGGTTTCCCACACCTGAAATCTCAGCATGGAGGCAGGAGAATCAGAAGTTCAAGGTCATCTTCAGCAAAACAAGTTCAAGGCCAGCCTAGGATAAGAATACAAGAGATCCTGTCCAGAGAAACAACAGAAAATTCTATAACTAATACACAAAAACATAAGAAGTATACAAACGGGGTTCCATATACCCCAATGTACACACTATGTACGGTTTAAATCAAACTAAACTTTATTTTTTCTCACATTACATTAAGCTTACTTTTGAGACAGGGTCTCACAATGTAGCTCAAGCTTGTCTTGAATTTTTTATATAGCCTAGGATGGCTTCTAGTTGGAGATTCTCCTGCTTCAGCACCCCTAAACACTAGGATTCCAGTCATGCACACCCAACTCAAGTTAAACATATTCCCCAAATCTTATCAGTTCTTTATGGTAAAAACTTTCAAAATCCTAGCTTTTAAAATGAGAAAATTATGGTTATGGGTGGGCATACTACTGAGCAATAACACCCCAGAAAATTTTCCTCCCTCTTACTTTTTCTCCCTCCCTTCTAAACCCAGAAGGGTTCACTTGCTAGGCATGTGCTCTACCACTGAGCTACATTCCAGCCCACATCACAACATCTTATCCTGACAGTAACTTGGTACCCAAATGTACTAGGACAAAGGAGTCGGTGGGCTTTCTGTAAGGAACAGACAGCAGGTGGAGTCTCCCAATGTAGCATGAAGTCATGTGTACAAGGTACACATGAGAGAGTATGGCCATGTTCCAATAAAACTGTACACAGACAGGTGTCAAGCTGGGTCTGGCCTGCAGACTAGTGCTTCCCAGTGCTTTAAAAGAACTGCAGATTTGGGAAATTGCTTCCTCTTAAACCGGGAAGTACTTGGCTTGGGAAAAAAAAAATTCCCATCTCCAAGATGATGGGAATTCTAGCCAAGATGTCCAATATTGCTGGCGACCATCCGGAGAGAAGCAGCTGTGAAAACTGTCTAGGTGGGTCGGCTCTGGAGAGAGGCAAGCATGTCAGAGTAGGGCCGACCCTGAGAGCAGGCTGTGAGCTCTGCCAGCGGAGGATCATTCTTGGCACATCTGTAGTGCCCGCTCTGGGAGAAGGGACATGGGGGCAGGGTGCCGGAGGAGCTGGGCCTGCTCAGTTCACCAGCCCCGACCAAGGGCTCTTCAGCTGCAACGGGCAGGCGCTGGTTATGGAAGGAATGTCTGCAGCTCCAAATCCCCACAGAGAAAGACAAGGGGGAACCGTTGCAGAGAAATTCCTGGGCTACATTTTTTTTCCCTGTTCCTGTGGCCTGAAGCCACTGCAGTTGGCCAGACAGCCAAGGAAAGGACATTACAAAGCTCGCTGTCCTTTTTCTAAGTCTCACCCTCACCCACTTCTGCCCCCACCTGCTGTTCCTGTGTTTCTCTCTTTCCTTCCTTCCCTACTCCCAGGATGAATGTAGTTTGGGGAAAGGCAGGCCGCTGCCGTCACTATCACAGCGCCTGCTGAGAGGGTGTTCGCTTCCAGCCCAGGATGGGTTTAGCCTCTCCGCTCCAGATATTCAGCATTTCTCTGTGGGTCTGGCTGCATCCGGCCTTTCAGTGTACTAGGTGGTGGGAGGTGGTCTGGGCAGTGGTCACATCGCGGCCTGCGCGCTTCAGTCATCAAGGTGACACAAAATGAGCACCTCCTGTCCACCAACCACTATTCTGGGGTTTCTGCATATGTGAATTCATTAATCTCCACAAGGACCCTATTATGATCCTGATTTACAAATGGGGAAATCAGGGACAAAGTGGTCAAGTGCCTGAGTCTCCCCAGTCACATTTCATACCTGCCATCCTCAACTCAGCCTCCTGTTGACTGAGGCCACCCTAGCAGCATGTGTCCGCACTGAGAGGGAAGACTATTCCGCAGTTGACAGGACGTGTGTACCTTTCCAGGCTCCAGCGGCCCTCCCAGGACAGACACTGGAGATCCTTCACTGCAAACTAGTCCTGCCTAGGGTCAGGCCCACTTACCAGGGTCCCAGTATTGCAAAGTGGGGTGTCACTAGTATGCCTTGCTGCTGACACTGCAGGAGGAGTCTTGGTAACCACATGAGTCTTTGTTGTGTGCCAGCCCCGTGAGTGGTGCCTACCTACCACAGGTCACTGATGGGGAAACCCTGAGACCAGTTTACACCATGCCATCAACAGGGCAGGGCACTGGGCATATTTTCAAGGTGGCTGGTATGCACTGCTGTGCCAAGCACCCTGCCCCCAACCTCACTGGCTTCATCCCATACAGACCATTTCCTGCTCAGGTCATCATCTCTTATGAGTCACTACAGCAGAGGGGGAATAGTACTGTTCCACAGTCCCTCAGAATTCAGGCTCCTTCTGGGACCTTCCTTTTCTGGATGCCTCTACCTTTGCTCAGGGAAGCCCCCAGGAAATTTTAGGGACCAGTGCTGTCAGTGATGACGTAGCTCAGGTGAGTACTGGTGCAAAGGGAAGTGGGCCACCTGATGCCCCAGCACATGGTTTGAAACCACTTTGCCCTGACCAAAGCTGATGCCAAAACTGAAATCCAGTTGTCCCTTTATCTGGAGAATGAATGGGACAGAAGGTCCTGAGGGCAGACTAAAGAGGCCGACACATGTGCAACCCTTTGCTTTGTTAGAAGAACAGTGGCCATAGTTAAGGAGTGAGGAGGGAGGGCAGGGTTGGGAAAGATGGCCCTCGGCGCACTCTGCTCTCTGCTGCCACCTCGTGGTGGAAGAGGAAAAACCCGGGGGCAATGTTCCAGGGCGTGTGTCTTAGCCAATTTGTCTGATGCCCAGCAGGCAGCCTGGCAGAAGCTGCCCCCTGCTGTGTGATCGGAGAACAGATGCACCACCGGGTAAAGGCTCTGTCCCCTGGGGTTTTTCTGTGGAATTAGTGATTCTCAAGTGTGTGCCCTGCTTTCTGGGAATACCTTAACACTCTACTCACTTTAGAAGACGTGGGTGTTGGGCCTGGTGGGCACGAAGTAAGGTCTTCCCCAAGCCAGCCGTGGTCCTGATAGCTGATGTGAACAACAGAACACCAGCTTCCCCAGAGGGACCGGGTTTTCAGAACTCTCCAGCCCGACCTCCCTGAGACGGTGAGGCCTCTCAGAGCTCAGTGTCCATCTCCCAAACTATTTTCATTGACCGCCACCCCCAGTTAATCAGCATCAGATGGGTTCACTCAGCACTCAAGGTTCACTTTTCACAGCCTATCCATCCCATAACCCTCCTGAGTACCAAACCCAAGAAGCATTCTTTAGACTCCAGACTGTGGGCCTGCAAGGAGGCATGAGATCAGTTCTCCGGAACTTTAAACAAAAATGAAATTGGGAGTGAGGTTTGGTTGGTGGTAGAGTTCTTGCCTAGCATATGCTAGGCCTTCAATTTAATTCCCTAGCACACATGTACATACATGCATGGGCGCGCGCGCGCGCGCGCGCGCGCACACACACACACACACACACACACACACACACACAGAGTTTGGAGGGCACAGAACCTAAGCACAGAACTGTTTGGGCCAGCCCCTTGACAATGTATCTCGTGTCTTGGGATACAGGTAATGTTTATTTCTTATCAAAACACCATAAAAATACCATGTTGGTGTGTCTCATTGCGTCCAGAAGAAAATTCTATGTAAATCAGTTCTTAGATTTTTTTTTTCCTCCGCCACAACTCTCCTAGCTTATCACTCCTTTTTCTGCCTGTAAAAGAAGTCCCCCAATCGTTGCCAACCACTCAAAAATAAAAAAGTAAACCCACCACCTACAGCCACAAAAAGCCCTCTATACAGGAATCCGAGGACACTGGCTGTTGACTGGTCTTTCATTTGCATATCCAAGAGGGCCACTTAAGAGGCCCTTCACAGGACAAAGATCAGCTTCTCTGGGCTCCAGGAAGAAAGGTTCCCCCTGCTCTCCACATTCCTGCAATGCAGACCCTCTCTGCTTCATGGATACATCTGGGGTCTGCTCCTCGCTTCTCCACATTCTCCCTGCTATAATTACTGTGGAGAATGACTCTGCACCAGACACGGGAACCAGAGGCCCTGCTGGGGCCCCTGACTATTCGATGTTTGCAGATGCTGGAGGTGGGGGTGGGGGCGGGGGCCCACACAGGACACGGGGAGGACACCACGACAACCCCATCTCCTGGTCCACTGGCTGACTGCAGATCTGCCTCCTTGGACCCTACAAGTTTGGCCACAGGAACTTTGTGAAAGGCCCGATTTCCCAGCATGCTAAGGTGCTCCATCTTTCCTCCACAGGGGCCATGAGGGGACTGTCATTTGAATGTGTTGTCCAAAGTTTTATTTGCTGGAAATGGAGTCCCCAAATTTATGTGTGTATGTGTCTGGAGGCAGAGCTTTGGGAGATCATTAGGACTAGACGGAGTTGTGAGGGTGGGACCCCAGGATGACAATTTTTAAGTAAAAGAAGAAGACCCAGGAAGATGGCTCACTCAGTCAAGTACTTACTGTGCAAGGCTAGGACCTGAGTTTGATCCTCAGAACCCACATAAAAGCTATGCACAGTTGTAACACCAGTACTAGGGAAGCTGAGATGAGGATTCGGGGCTTGCTGGCCAGCCAGTCTGTCAGAGATTCTGGTACAGTGAGAGACCTCATGTCTAAAAATAAGGTGGAGAGCAAATAAGGAAGACATCTAATGTCAACCTCCATACACACACACCACACACATGCACACCTGTACTCCAACATAAAAATGCAAGAGTAACACAGGCTAGAGATGGCATACTCCCTCTGTCTCACCATGAGATGTCTTTATCTGCATGCTGTGAATGTGTGTTGCTCTGATTGGTTAATAAATAAAGTGCTGATTGGCCAGTAGCCAGGCAGGAAGTATAGGTGGGACAAGCAGAGAAGAGAATGCTGGGAAGAGGAAAGCTGAGTCGGGAGGCGTCAGCCAGACACAGAGGAAGCAAGATGTGAAGGCAGAACTGAGAAAAAGTACCAAGCCACGTGGCTAAACATAAATAAGAAATATGGGTTAGTTTAAGTGTAAGAGCTAGTCAATAGTTAGCCTTTGCTAATGGCTGAGCAGTTTTAATTAATATAAGCCTCTGTGTGTTTACTTGGGTCCAAGCGGCCACAGGGCCGTGGGAGCTGGGCAGGACCAGGAAAATTTTAGCTACACACCACCAAGAAAGAAGCACAATGTTTACTGGGCTTATTTGGATTCTGGAGATGGCATTTTCTCACTTGGATATATTGCTCTGGCCCATATACCAAGCGACTAGTTTTGAGTGGGGCCTGGAACAGGAGAAGGCTCTTCAACAGGTCCAGGCTGCTGTGCAGGCTGCCCTACCACTTGGACCACATGATCCAGCAGACGGTGTAGTACTTGAGGTGTCAGTGGCAGATAGGGATGCTGTTTGGAGGCTTTGGCAGGCCCTAGAGGTGAGTCACAGAAGAGACCTTAGGGATTTTGGAACAAGGCTCCATCATCATCTGCTATTCTCTAGACAACTATTCTCTCTTTGAGAGAAGCTCTTGACCTGCTATTGGGCCTTAGTGGAAACTGAACATTTGACATTGGGCCACCAAGTTACCATGTGACCTGAGCTGCCCATCATGAGCTTAGTGTTATCTGACTCACCAAATCCTAAAGTAGGATATGCACAGTAGCAATCCTTTATCAAATGGAAGTGGTATATATATCTAGGGTTTTATATACATCTTTGTTTTGTGCTGGCATAGACCACACTTCCTTCACATACCACCCTCCAGGTATGGCACACTGTCACCGCTGAGAGGTTTGTCCATACTCCTTGTTATCTCAAGGTTGTGGTGTCCATTACTAGCCAGGGTATCTGTTGGCCCCCTGTTGAATGGTCTCACCTGGAAGGGGGTCTCACCTGGGCTGGAGCCTGACTCTGTACTAGTCATAGGACTTTGAAACAGTGACCACTCTGTGCCTCAGTTTCCACATCTACAGAGCACAAGTGTGCTGTCCACTCACTGCGGTGTCAGGATACATAGGAACTGTGCATGCTTGTGAGGTCCTGTGTGGCCATGTAACACAGCATGTGATGTTCAGATCTGGGAAACTGCAGACCATCATTTCAGACAACTGCCACTTCTTTGGGTTGGGGAAACTCAAAACCTGTCCACTAGCTATTTTGTAAATTTGAATTAATCACTATCAACCATAGTTCCCCTCCCATGCTATGAACATCAGAAACTATTCCTCCTATTGAATTGCGCCTTACCCTCTAACTCCAGCCCCTCCCAGCCTCTGCTAACCAGTGTTCTATTGGCCTTTTCTTTGAGATCATCTTTTTAGCTCCCACAAGTGAGGAGTCCTTATGTCACTTTACATGACAGTCTCCAGTCTTACCCATGTTGCCACGATGACAGGATTTCATTCTTAAACTGAAGGTGCTTTCTAATTGGTCAAGAGAACTCACTGCTATTTAATCATCTGATAGAGACCATAGCCTCCATGCGCAAGGATGTGTGAGAGGCAAAGTTACGTTTTAAGTTTTAATTACTGTGCTGAAGAGATCCGTGAAACAAAAGTGCCTCTAACCTGTAAGCCCCTTGCCCAAGGACAGACACTTCCGGAAATGTTGGAGGCTATTGTTTATGTAAGATAACAGTCACTCCCCTAAACAAATTTGTTTGACCCAACTGCATCGGATGTGCTTGATTGGATGTAAATGGGAGGCACACAGTCAGGAAGTACTTGCCCCTGATTGAACCTGTTGGGAAATACAATGGCCTTATGGGTTTGCCTTTTTAAGCCTCTGCAAAATGTGACTCGTTGCCTTTTTCTGGGAACCCTGGAATGGACCTGGCCAGAGTCCATCATCCTGGCCAGTATTTAATTAAAACTTGCTTCAGGGGCTGGAGAGATGGCTCAGAGGTTAAGAGCACTGGCTGCTCTTCCTGAGGACCTGAATTCAATCCCCAGTAACCACATGGTGGCTCACAACCATCTATAATGAGATCTGGTGCCCTCTTCTGGCGTGCAGGGACACATGCAGGCAGAACATTGTATATGAAATTAATAAATATTAAAAAAAATCTTTAAGTATGTTTAGAGTAACTTAGGCATGTGTGTACTTCTTGAACCACATATTTATGCAATCTGGATCTGGAACAAGTACTTCCATTGAAAATTAGTGTTTAAAATTGATGATAGCATGCTTAGCCCTAGAGGAGCCATCTATATCCCTCCCTCCAAGGCTCAGAGAACAAGAAGGAAGAGGGGAAAGAAAGAACGTAAGAGTCAGAGGATGGGAAGATGTGCATCTTCTGATATGGCATGACTCATTCATGAGCGCACTGCAGCTATGGTCTCCTGCACAAGGCTGGGCCTGACAACATTCATCATCACTGGGTCCCAACCCCTCCCCAGGGGTCCATTCAGTTAGTGCTCGCTGGGGGAGGGGTGTCATTTTCACGAGTGGTGTAGCCTCTGGTAAGCGGTCCAGGCTTCAGCCAACAGCTCCCCTCCCCCACCAGTCACCACCCATGCTCACACAAGCAACCCTAATTAAACTCAGTGGGTTACATGCAGAAAGCAGACAAGAAATGGGGAGGAGGCTGTGCAAAAAGAGGGGTTTCACAGGGAGAAGAGGGGGCTGGTGGGACAGGAGAATGGAGAATGAAAACCATTAAAATTCATTATAACAGTATAGGAAACGTTTGAAGAATGAAAATTTATAAAAAGGGAAAAGAAACAGAAATGTTAGTGTCTAAACTGAAAAGTGCCCAAAGTGGAAAAGCACATTAAATTTAGAAAGAAAATTAAAATATTTCAGTGGGGTCTAGAGATGTGACAGAGGACAAGCCAGCATGCCCCGGGCTCTGGGTTCAAGCCCCAGTCTCTGAGGTCCTCCCCACCATTTTACCAAGGTTGAAGTAGTAATGCGTGGGATCTGGTGGAATGAATAAAATGTTATTAAAATACTTTTATCTAGTATCATTCGGTTTCTCCTTTTGTCAGGGATGGTTACTAGCAAGCGAGTTAGTGACAACTACAACTTGCTGTTGAGTGTTGGTCTAGATAAGTGTTTCTCAACCCATGGGTCGTGACCCCTGGGGTTAAACAGCCCTCTCACAGGGGTTACCTAAGACCACAGGAAAACACAGATATTTATGTGGTGATATTTTATTTGTGCTGAAATGTGATATTTCATTTGTATGTTAATAAATAAGGTTTGCCTGGAGATCAGAGGTAATAGCCAGCCATAAACAGAAGTCAGGCGGTGGTAGCACAGGCCCTTAATCCGATCACATGACAGGCAGAGTCTCTGTGTGTTCAAGGACACAGCCAAGCTGGTGACACACGCCTTTAATCCCAGTACCAACCATAGAGACCCGGAGGTCTGTATAGACAGGCAGTGACGAGGAAGTGATGTGGCTGGGCTTAGAGCCAATGAGAAGGCAGAACAGGAAGGCAATAATGGTGCAGGTTAGACAGGAAGAGGCTCTCTTGGGAAGCTATGGTGATGTGGTGAGCTAAGGTTAGTTGGTGGCTATTGTCCTGATCTCTACGTCTTGCACCTCTGTACTCGGCTCTGTGTTTCTTATTTAATAAGACTGTTTAGAAATTCGTCTACATATTTACATTATGATATTTATTTATTTATTTATTTATGTTTTTTTTCAAGACAGGGTTTCTCTGTGTAGCCCTGACCGTCCTGGAACTCACTTTGTAGACCAGGCTGGCCTCAGACTCACAGAGATCCACCTGCCTCTGCCTCCTGAGTGCTGGGATTAAAGGTGTGAGCCACCACCACCTGGCCTACATCACAATTTATAACAGTATCAAAATTATAGTTATGGAGTAGCAACGAAAATAGTTTTATGGCTGGGGGTCACCACAACATGAAGAATTGTAGTAAAGGGTCGCAGCATTAGGAAGGTTGGTAACCACTGTTCTAGAACACGATTTGAGTCAAAGGAATCAATTGCACCCCCACATCCTCTCACCCCCCACCCCCGCTTCAGGAGCATTTCCCCAAAGGACATCAGTGGGAGTCTCCTGCACCAGGTCCCATGTTTAGCTGAAAGACTTGAGCCTAAGACAGTAGGAAGACAGACCGAGAGGCGGCAAAGGGTAAGCAGCCATTCCAGAATTTGCTGATTCTCCCACACTTGCTGGTGGGAGTTTCTAATTTCATTTTTAGAAACGACCCAGCTTCTGGTGTTCTGCAGCCAAACTCGGTGGGACTGCACAGGGTCAAAGCTGAGATGCAGGCTGGCTGGTACCAGGTGCGGAGATAGGAGCCTATCAGCTCCCCCCTCCCTGCTCAGCCTGCTGCAGGGATCCTGGCTGTTCCTGGCATGTCAGACACACTGTATCACTCTCCTACAGAGCAATCCCTGTGCTGGCTCCCCTTCAAGGTCAGGTCTTAGAGACAGCGGATTCCAGCCTTCCTGTCTGTTCCAAACTGCAGGCTGCATCAGGACAGGCAGCTGTGAACTCTAGGCTGGAAGGCAACTCCGCAGCATTCAACCTCCCCAGAATAGGACACCCACCTCCACGACCCCAGCACAGCTCCTGACCCCTGGACAGCCCTGCTGCCTGGTCCTTCCTTACAGCTCCTGATGTCTGGTTGATTCTGTGTGGTCCTGCTGCTTTCTCGTCAATTTTCTCTTGATCTGTGTTAGCTGGAGCTAGCTTCTGGTACCCACTCCCGGAACCCTTCTGAAGCAGGCTGAGCAGTGCAGACTTGAGAGCCCACTTAGTTACTTGGCTGAAAGCCCAGGGTTCTGGTCTACATCCATCACCCAACCCACCTGCCTCCCTGTGGAAGCATCATGTGAACAGGGGAAGGAAAGGAGTTACCGTGCTTCCCTGGCTGTTGAATTCACGAACATCACATGGAGACTGGCCTGCCCGGTGCCTTATCACTCTCAGCCCAGAATGTCAAAGCAGCCCTCTCACTCCTTAGCCCTTGTTGGGTTTTGAGGGAGGCCTAAATTGGGCTTAGGGCCAGACACCCAGAGTGCCAAGAAGGCCTCCTGGGATCAAGTATGCAGAGATGGGCAGTACAGGGTTTACCAGGATGCTGTAGGAGTGAGAGAAAAGTCTAGGCAGAAGATACAGAGCCCTCCAGTGCAGCCCCTCTGGGAGGGAAGGACCTGGCTCCCTCAGGTCTCAGAGAGCTGATCAGAGACAGGGCTCTGGCCTAGAACTAGCTCAAGGTATAGCCCCTCTACCCTCTGGATCTGGGCTTCTAGCAAATTAGGAGGCTTGTTGGAGTGGAGGTGTCTCACCTGTGGGGTGTTTAGCACAGGTTAGACCCAGGGCTGGTGAGATCAGCATGGTAGTGCTTGGCCTCCGTATAAAAAATGTACACAGTGAGTATTTAGCTCTCTGACACCCATATCCTGCTCCACAACTTCAGAAACCCAACAAGCTAGCATTTATCAATCACGAAGAAGCCCTGCTAATTCTGCTTCTGAGCCCTACTCTCCCAGGTCAGTATTGGGAAGAGGTGAAGGCTCCCCTTTTCTGTGGTTCAGTTTCCAGGTAGAGCCCAGAAAATGACTGACATTTTCACCTGTAGTCCCCTGGGCCTGTCACTCCCCTTATCTGCTTGACTGCAGCGCGTCTGTCTGGGTCAGGACCTTGGTGCCTGCCCTCAGTCAGCTAACCTGCTTGGGGGCATTGCATGGTCTGACATCTTGGGATACGTCATCTTCCTGGGGCACTGCCAGGAGGTGGGTGGCTGGCTACTCACTCTTTCCTTCTCCACAACAGATGCCACTGGCAGAAGGGTACAGCTGGGGTAGCAGTGCCCTCTGGGGTAAGGGGTCCGAAGAAGCTTTCTGCTTCTAGCGTGGCAAAGGAAAAGGGCAGGGTGACCACAGAACAAGCCAGCATCACTAGACGGATCCTCCTTCCTCCTCCTGTTTTTAATAATTACTGTCAGTAAAACACGGGCCACAGCTTTAACTACCCCATTATCACAGCCTCCTCACGCTCACGTCCAGTTAGTCCTTCCTCGGTCCTCTCTTGAAGATTCTAAGTCTCTCAGTCACCACACTATGGCCAGCCTCTGCTCACTGCCAGCCCCGCGGTGCCAGAATCCGAAGTTCCCCTGCCGAGGTCTGAGAGTCACACTGCAGGGGAATGGTTTCCACTCTGGCAATGAGCTTGACCCCCTGTGGGTTTCGGTACTTGCTTCAAATTCCATTATCCCCTCACTGAGCACTTTGGAATAAAGCGATAGATGGGTGTGTGGGAGGGGACTGTCCTTATCGTGTTCTGTGTTTTAAAACATTTCTATTGATGTGTGTGTACGTGCACTCTGCACACTCCACAGCATTCAAGCAGAGGTCAAAGGGCAACTTTGGGAAGTTGGTTCATGTTTTCCCACCATATAGAAAGTTCATCTTGGATCACGTTTTCAGACTTGGATTTCACTGTCCTGTTATCACGCTCTTCGTGTTGCTGTGGGAGTGAGAATGTGTCTGTCTCTGTGACTCTTAGATAAATAGTTCTCTAAGCAGCGAGGCAGGTCTACCAGCTCTCATAAAACCAGCCTTGTCATCGGTCCCAGCACAGGTGAACTACGCTTCACGGAATCCCCTGAGCTGATGTGAGGCCATGTGATTTCCTTCCGGCCAGCCGGCTGGGAGAACTAATACAGCCACTGCTAGGACTGGACCAGTGCCTCTCCCAGGAGTGGTGCCTAGCAGAGACAACTTTGATGCTCAGACGAAACAGTAAGGCAGGAAGGTGCATGGAGACCAGCTGCCTGTCAGTCAGAAGTGCTCACTGTTGAATACCCTCTATCAACACCCCCTCCGACCAAACACACAAAAGCTACCTAGTGGGCAATCAAGAAGACATAAAGTGCTGGAAACCACGCTTTTCAGCTCTCTTGAATTTAGTAAACGGTGACCTCCATGTTCTGTATACCGACTAGGTAGTGTGGGGCCATGGACCACAGCCAGACAAGAGAAG
This sequence comes from Peromyscus eremicus, assembly GCF_949786415.1. Classification (NCBI taxonomy): domain Eukaryota; kingdom Metazoa; phylum Chordata; class Mammalia; order Rodentia; family Cricetidae; genus Peromyscus; species Peromyscus eremicus. The sequence goes on along the minus strand of NC_081425.1, from coordinate 91,649,182 downwards.
CTTTGCCCTGAGTGACACTATCCTCTTATGCTTTGCTCAGTGGCTGGATCTGTGTGATTCTCGGGCTCTTTGTCACCAGAGGTGAAGCCCGGATGAAAGGGTTGCTTGGAGATGGCCTGCAGCACACCCGTACTTTAGCCTTGGCAGGTTCTTCCACTAGGTGGCACTGACGGCACTGTTTTCCCTCATTAACTTTGCTTACACAATTGTCACTTTCTGTAGGGTTGAAGGCCACAAGAGGATCTATGAATTAAACTTAAGTGGATGATGCAACATATGATCACGCTAAGAATGTTCACATTTCCAAGGGCTGTCAAGTTTTCCTTCTTCTTGGGGGATGAGGGTACCCCTTGGAGAATGAGGGACTGTCCCAGGATTCTTCCTGGCCCTGTGCCTGCTAGAACACTGTCAATGAATCCTTCTTCTTTCCTCCTGTCCTGCCATTGATTCCAGGGGCACTGGACGTGGGCTTCACTATTAGGTGTCTTTCTGTTCTTTTCCGCTCTTTATGCCCGAGATCACTCAGGCACCCTCAGAATGGCGGGGAAGACCTACCTGTACAGACAACCCTCTCCTTCCCAGCCTTTGGTCTATCCACTTCAATGCTGGGAGACACCAACATGGACCCTCCTGGCCTCACTTCCTACTTCTACCCCCAGGCAACTGACCTCAACTTAGTAAGTAAACAAACTATTTACCTCGTCTTGAGCTCAGGATGGCAATGTCTTCTGAGTCTTTAAGGGCAGAGGCTGTGCCCTGCTCTCCCCAGGGGCCCTGGAGGCCAGCTCAAGATCAGGGACACACCAGCGGCTACTGAGCTTTGAGTAAGAAGGTTCACTGAGCATTTTTTAGTTACTGCTGTGGTTTAAGGTGGGGTTACTCAACCCTCTCTTTTTTCACCCCTTCCTTCCTTGTCCGTGCTGGCCTCAAAATTGCAATCCTCCTGCCTCAGCTTTGTCATAGCTGCTACTACAGTACTTATTGCCATTCTGGGCCCCACCCTTATTACTACCATTATTACTCCTTTTCTAGCTTCAGCAAGGCCCCTGGACAGAGCCTCGGTTGGGAACTGTGGTCACACAGAGCTTAGCCTGGGGCAGGCTGACCTAGGGGGTCCAGGCTCCCCTTCTGCCAGCTGTGTGACCTCAGGGAGGTTCACCTAGCATCTCTAGGCTGCCACATTTCCATGGGCTATAAAGGGAGTGGAACATTTCCAGCTGTAGCCAGAACTTCCTGAGCCCCTTGGGACCAGGTTGGTAGGAAGTCCCAAGATTGCAGAGCCCCTGGAAAGAGGGAGGGAGAAGGCGAGCTACCCCAGAGCCCCGACCGGCACTAGTGCTGCGTTCCCTCTGCACATGGGTGTGCAGTCCTCGGAACCTGAGCGGTCCCTGGTCCACCCCTCTGGCTTCCCGGAGTGGCCTCAGCACCTGCTGCTTCTACCTGAGATCTTAGGAGGAGCTGCCTGACAAAGGGCAGATATGGGCAGTTCTGAGAGCCACACAGATCCGGTGTTCAGTCAGGCAATAGCTTCTGTCCTGGGAAAAGGGGGTCCTTGGGCTTTCCTTCCTGAGACCATGCCCCCAAACCTCACAGCTGAAGCATCAAAGACCCAAAGGTCAGAGGGTCAAGTGTCTGCGCTTTAGGGAGCCTGAGTGTGTGGCTTGGGGATCCAGGCGGCCTGCTGTAGTTTCAGGGTCCCTACCAAATCTCATGTTGAAATTTAACACACAGGGTGAGGTGTTACGGGGGGGGGGGGGCCCACCACGGGTCTGTCGTGAGAGCTAGTTTAGCCCTGCATCTTGTATGCACCACTTTTACCAGGTGATGCCTTACGTTCTTTGGAATTCTGCAGACTCCCTGTGTGTGAGAAGACCCCTTGAGCTTCGACACCTGGTCCTCAGAATCATGATCTGAACATATCTTTTTTTTTTTTCCGGTTTTTTCGAGACAGGGTTTCTCTGTGTAGCTTTGCGCCTTTCCTGGAACTCACTTGGTAGCCCAGGCTGGCCTCGAACTCACAGAGATCCGCCTGGCTCTGCCTCCCGAGTGCTGAGATTAAAGGCGTGCGCCACCACCGCCCGGCGATCTGAACATATCTTTATTAGTTAAAATGTTTGCGTGTGTGTGCGCGCGCATGTACATGCTTGTATGTGTGTGTGCGTGTGCGTGTGTGTGCGCGCGCGCGCACTGGGATGCATGTGTGTGAACTCAGGCATGAACATGCCATGGCATGCGTATGTGTGGAGGTCAGAGGACGCCTCTTCAGAGTCAGCTCTCTCCTGTCACCTGGTGAGATCTCAGGATGGAAATCACGTCATCAGGGCTGCACACTAGCACCTCTATCCACCGAACCATCTTGACGGCCCATTTTTATTCTTTATGAATCTCCCAATCTGTGGAATTTAGTTGCAGCAACAGGAAACAGAGTAAGGCAAAGCTTCAGCTCTGCTACTAGCTGGCTGTGTGCCACGGCACAAGCTGCTGCTCTTTCCAGTCTCCAGGGTCTGCTTTTAGAAAACAGGGAGAAACACGCCCACTGCCTTAGAGAGGCATCCCGAGTATTGTGATAGACAGAACCATGGCTCACATAATGTCCGCGCCCAAGTTGGGCGGTGGTGGCACATGCTTTAATCCCAGCTCTCAAGAAGCAGACACAGGCGGATCTCTGAGTTCGAGGCCAGCCTGGTTTACAGCGTGAGTTCCAGGATAGCTAGGACTACACAGATACACAGAGAAACCCTGCCTCAAAAGACAAAACAAAAACAAACAAACAAAAAAAACCCATGTGCCACAATACCCATCTGAGAAGTATATATTTGTAGTTTTACTTTGTCTATTTCCCCCAGAATACCCCAGGATAATGGCCTGCAGATTTCTTAGCCTGGGTTCATGTTACCCCTTGGTAGAGAGCAAGAGCCAGGTCATTTCCTCATAGTGTTTGGGGGGTGTCTACTGCACCTCTCTGTGATTGTAAATTTAATGGCTCACAGACCCTCCCATGGAGTATCGTAAACACTCAATGCTTCCCAGAAGTGTCCTGTCCCTGCCCCTACCTCTACAATCACTCTTCCCATCATGCCAGAGGTCTCTTTCTTCAAGTATCTGCCACTGTCCTTAAAGACCTCTGTCTGCAAACATTTTGGCCCATACGTAAGACAGTCCAGAAATGCCAGAGTTAACCCCCAAGGCTGTGTCTCTCAATGGTTGGCTGGTGGGAGTTGGTAGGAATGTCTCCAGCCACCCATTACCTGGGAAAGGAACCTTCGAGAGGCCCATCCCGCACCACCTCAGATGGTCCCAGTGAGACAGAGCTGGGTGTCATTACATCAGTCCATTCACTAGCACATCCTAGTGGTCCTTTCCCTGCGTCCTTCCTCACGCTTTAGGGGACCACTTCTAGAACACATTGCCCAGACCCTGTCTCAGGTGGAGGTCAAGGAAAATAAAAACACTGGCAAAGTGGGCCCTGCTGTGACTGCAGGTCACCTGACAGACACATATTCAGCTCACTAAGGACCACACTGACCAACTTGGAACTGTAAAAGCCTTTTCTATTACTGCTAACGGGACAATGGGTCTGTGGGGTCCATTATAGTACTGTAATTCTGCCTTGGGATTCCCAGTAAGTCTAATGGTGGCCTTCTGAATCAGTTCACAATAGACTGTGCTCTTATTTCTGTGTGTATGTTTGCATCTTTACCCTAAGACAACAGTTCTCAACCTGTGGGTCACGACCTCTTTGGGAGTCAGCATATCAGATATCACCCTGTATATCAGATATTTACATTATGATTCATAACAGTAGCAAAATTACAGTTATGATGTAGAAACAAGATCATTTTATGCTTGGGGGGGGTCACCACAACATGAGGAACTGTATCAAAGGGTCATTTTCTCTTATCCAAGAACTAATTATCCTAACGACAGATTGGATTTTCTTATTCCATCCCCCCCACCCTCCCCACCCCGTCTTTCGAGCTTTGGCCCAAATTTTGCCTTAGTTTGGGGACAGTGTCAGCCCTCCTGCAAGAGATTGGATTGTGGGGGCCAGAGCACAGTCATGCCCCCATGGGGCCACCACATCCCCTCAGCACACCACAGCCCCCTGGGCCTACCTGGAGTGATCTCAAACAGGTGTTTCCCTGGGTCCTCAGGGTCTGGAAGGAGTTCGTTCACTTGTGTCCCTTGTAGAGAAATAAATCCCTGAAATGGAGACAAACACAAATAAGAAACCTGAGAAGGCTGGGAAAGGTTCCTTGGAGTGGAGGGTGGAGCCAGGGCAGGGCCCAGCCCTTCTCCTGGCAAGGCAGGATGGGTACCAGGGAGGAGTATGTGCTTCCTTTCTGAGGCATGGAACTAGGCACAGAAGATGCCCCTCCCCCAATCTGCACACACAGTTGCAGGGTGGGAGGGGAATCTTCCAACAAAGGGTGGGCTGGGACTTCCCAGCGTAAGACAAGACAAAGCCTGGGCCGGGATGACAGAGCTAGGCGATCCTCCATCCCTTGCCTCTCCATTCCAAAGGCTCACTGTGGTCTCCTGGGCCAGTAGGACCCCAGGTGTGGAGAGTGAGAGAGAGGAAGGCTAGTTTTCCAGAGCCCTGGAGGTGACATCAGGGATAGACAGTATCACATATCTGTGTGAATCCAATCTGCCATGTCCAGGCAGGATGAGGTTTCATTCATTTTTCTTATTGGTTTTATTTGTGTATTCAATTTTATTATTATTATTATTATTGTTATTATTTTGGTTTTTTTTGAGACAGGGTTTCTCTGTGTAGTCTTGGCTGTCCTAGAACTCACTCTGTAGACCAGCCTGGCCTCAAACTTAAGAGATCCACCTGCTTCTGCCTCCAGAGTGCTGGGATTAAAGGCGTGTGTCGTCACCGTGCCCAGCTCAATGAATTATTAAGAGATTTCTATTGCGGATTGAACCCAGGACCTCTCATATTCTAGGCACATGCTCTCCCATTGAGCTGCATCTTCAGCCTGAGGTTTCACTTCTTTACCTACAGAATGGGAGTCACCAACATGCACAGTCACCAGCCTAGACAGTGGCATCTCTCTGTCATAGGTAAGCATAGTTGTCCCTTGGAATCCACACTGTATTGGCTCCAGGACCCCCTGGATGCCCTCTCCAAAACTCTGTCTATATGTCTGTATAAAAGAACATTGACCCTCACTTCTCAGGAGAGTTTCATAAGCCAGCTCTTGCTTGGTAAGTCCTCCCCAAAGAGATGAGGTGTTGCTTCCCACACCCACAGGCTAGTAAGAGCCCTCTTTACCCTCCAGGGAAGTTCCTTCATGTCATGCATGCATGCTCAGCTTTGCTTAGACTCCATGTGGCTTGATGACCTACACTTCTATCGTCTCTATGGAAAGCCATTTTAAACTCCATTCCTGCAGTCAGCTCTCCAGGTTCAAATCTGAGCTCAGCTTCCGATAAATTGTGTCACTTCTCTGTACCTCAGTTGCTTTATCTGTGCATCTGGAGTCACACTAGTTCCTTGTAGGGTTGTTCTGAGCATAGATGAATTAGTACCTGGGATGTCCTTAGCATAGGTCCTGGCACACAGTGAGAACAAACTGTGTGTGTGATTTGTTTTGAGTCATGGTCTTACTATACAACCCTGACTGATGTGGATCTCACTATTTAGACCAGGTTGACCTTGAACTCACAGAGATCTGTCTGCCTCCTGTCTCCTGAGTGCCACCATTCAAGGTGTGTACCACCACACGGGACTGAGAACTGTGTGTTAGCTAAGTACACCTCTCTATTGTGTCTGGACTCCACACCAGGGAAGTGGATATATCCATGAGTGTGCATTGGACCAACTGAGAAGCCCATCTGCTTCACCACATCCCGTTCCCACTCCTATGCCTGCTAGCAGACACTCTCCTCCTGGGCCAGTAACATTTTAGTGAGTCCTCACAATGCCCCCCCCATGGGGAACTATAGTCCTGCTTTGCAGATAAGAAAGCTGGGGGGACAGAAAGGCAAGGCATTAGCCTGCAGCTGAGTCAGGCCTTTTCTGGCAGATCCTGACCATAGAAGGGTAATAGGAGCCTATGTCTGCTGGCATTGGTGCTTCGGGGACATTTGGAAATGCTTCTTCTCATGCAAGCAACATCAAGGCAGAATGCTATCTGTACCCACAGATGCTTGCTCTAGGGAAATTATAGCCATAAGCCAGGGATCCAGCTGGTAATGGCTGTAACTGAATTACTGGTTGTGTTCTTGCGAGGGAACCTGGAGCTACAGGGAATAAATTAGGACAGCCGCCCCAGGATGCGGGAACGTGCTCATTAGAGGGCGTGTGCGAGGTCCATCACTGCGTCTCGGCACTTGCTGTTTCGGTAACCGACTCTAATGGGGTACTTTGCTGTGTTTTCCCTCTGCCTCAATAACTGTCACCCACACAATGGGAGAAACAACATCTTCACTGACATTACCTTCCACTGAGGCTAAGGGAAAAAGCAGAAATAGCTTCTGTTGTGGGAACTGGTACTATGTTCCCGGCTCTTAAACCTACAGGACTGATTTGATCACGAGCACTGTGAGGCAGGTGCTGCTGATGCTATCTCCTTGCACTAGAGGATAGAGGTGGGGGAGGCCAAATTCAGGCTCCCCTCTCCGCTGCTAGCAGGGTGAGCTGGGATATGAGTTCCCACCTGCCCACTCTGCTCCCCACCTCTGTGACAGAAGCTTCCCACCAGCTCAGCTTGCTTCCAGAAGGGGACTCTGGGATCTATGAGTCCCTTTGTACTCCAGTGAATCCCTGTGTGGCCCCATTACTGCAAGGGACCTTGGCACCAACCTGCGGCTTCACTCAGTACTGAATCCCCAACCTTCCCAAAAGTCAAGAGTGAAGCTTTAATCTGAGGCTATTGGGGTTAAGTGGGGCTGGGTGTGGTGGTCCTAGGAAGACTGCTCTCCTGGTTGGTTGGGCAGGGTGACGTGTGTTAACACTGTAGTGAAAGTACTTGTAAGGAATCCACCAAACATCCCATGCAAGCCTGAGCTTGTCTCCCAAGCCACCCCAGAGCTTGTTAGAACACAGAGGCCTGGGCTCGTGTGGTTTGTCAATAAGGAAGACAAAGCCCCCAGTTTGAGTGTTTGCCATCCTCTGTAGGACGCAGGTCTCCTTCCTTCGTGGCCAGGTTCATGAGGTCACTGAGTGTGGAGTTGGGACGAGATTCACTGTAGTGTTTGCCACACAGCTGGTCACCTCAGAGGACAGTCAGTGACACCAGTTGAGGAAAGATACAGGTGTGTCTGAGTTCTTACCTTTGCTTGTACTACAGCCAACTGAACTGTGGGCCCAGGGCAAATGAGTTGCTCATCGTGGGCCTGTCTGTTCAGAGCAGCACTGGACTCCATCCTGGAGTTTTGAATGCCACAGTTCTGGGTAAAGTAACTGAATTTGCATTTCTGCTGAATTTTCTGATGTTGGCGGCCCCAGGAATACACTTTGAGACCTGCTGGCCTAGAGCAGTCAAGGTTGGTGCTTTTCCTCTGAGTTCAGCCCTCACCTAAATTTGCCTCCCTGTAGAATAATAACATTGATTCCATGGGGCCACCGTGACAAGACAATGGCTTGTGATCTGCTCCAGAGAGTGGGGCCGTGTTTGAAATCCTGTCCCTGAACACGCAGGTCTTAGGGGCAATGAGTATCTGCTTCTGTCCTCTCAGACAACACTCCAACCACAAAGGTCCTGGGAGTTTCTTGGGGGGGAGTGTCCAAAATAGACATTAACAGGATCCAACTGGCTTTCTTATAATAGGGTGGGGCCAGGGCTTGGACACTTTGGCTCTGGAAGGGGCCAAGCTCATAGTCGGCACTACAATGGCACAGTTTGTTGAAAGTCTTATGGGCACACAGTGAAAGCACACAAGCTCTAAGGCTTTTCCTCCTTTCCTCAGGTCTGAACTCATGGGCATTGGCTGTTGTACATTTGCTCAGCCTGCATGCCTGAGCTCATCCCTAGAAGTTGCAGCTGACCTTGCTCATCTCTAGCTCCATGTCTCCATAGTCTATTGGTACAGATGGCTCATGAGTTAAGAACACAGCATTCTTTCTCCAGCAGGGCCCCACAGCCAGGATTGCTGCTGTCTCCACCACAGTGCCTGTCCCAGCTCCCCCAGCTTCCAGGGAGACCTGCCCCAGCACCCAGAACACCTGACCACAAATTCTAGAAACTGCATGCAGAGAACAGAACTCTGGTAAAAGGACAGGACAAGCCCAGCTGAGGGGTTTTGGGGAGAGAGTATATTCAAAGACAGTAGTGAATTAAAATGCTTACTTAAAAATCATCATCTACTCAGGCATGGTGGTATATGCCTTTAATCCCAGAACTTGGGAGGCAGAGGCAGGCAGATATCTGTTAATTCAAGGCCAGCCTGATATACATAGTGAGTTCCAGGATAGTCAGGAATACGTAGAGACTCTGCCTCAAAATAAATGAATGAGTGAATGAATGAATGAATAATAAAAATCTATCTTTTATATGACATATTAAATGCAAATTCCAGAAGCTCCTTAGGCTGAAGAAAAGTGAGTTAGCGACTAACCTCACTCCATCTCATGTGCCTAAACCTCACCATGGGTAACTTAGGGTGCAATGTGACCCTTAGGGGCTGTTTGAAATTCTGAAAGTCCACTACTCCAGGTTCTGTGCACATTGTTTATCTACTGCTACCCAATATACCCAAACCTCAGCCTAAAACTACCGTATTATTTTGTCAGACAGCTTCTGTAGGGCAGGAATTTGGAAGTGGAGTAGTTGAATAGTCCCGAGGCTTTATAAGGAGACAGTTAAATACAGAAACCCGAAAGCTTGAAGAAGACCAGAGATATGTTTTCAAGTTGGCTCACTCAATGGAAGCTATAAAACAGAGTCCTGAGGCACAAAGCAGTGTGTGAGAGACAAATCCAGCTGGGAGGATTAACTATATAATAAACTCTGCAGTGGAAACATACTTAGAGAGCTTCAAAACAGGAACCCGGAGAAAAGATACTTTTTAAAAAAGATTTGTTTATTTATTATGTAGTGTTTTGTCTGCACACCAGAAGAGGGCACCAGATCTCATTCTAGGTGGTTGTGAGCCATCACGTGATAGCTGGGAACTGAACTCAGGACCTCTGGAAGAGCAGCTAGTGCTCTTAACCTCTGAGCCATGTCTCCAGCCCCCAGAGAGAAAAGATAATTAAAAAAAATTGAGCAGAAGGGCTGGGGATTTAGCTGAGTTGACAGGACACTTGCCTAGTGCGCACAGGTCCTCGGTCTGATCCTCAAGGCTAAGCTAGTATCACTTGTTAATACTGACTGCAATGGCGCTTGCCTGTCATCGCAGCCTGTGGGGGTGGAGGCAAGAGGGTTAGAAATTCAAGGTCACCCTTGACCCAGGGCAGCCTGGGCTGCATGAGCTCTGTCTTCAAACAACAACAACAAAACACATAAGGCAGAGTACTAGTGAGGTGTGGAATGATTCCACACAACCAAATATATACGTAATTACTCTTACAGAAGGGAGAAGACTGAGAAATGTTTGGAGAAATGGCCCAAAACAAACCCATAGATTCATGGACTTCAATAATCCTCAAGAACAAGAAACCAACAGAACTGAAACGTACACGAAGCCACACCAGAATCAAAAGGCTCAAGGCCAATGTGAAAAGGAACTCCTAAGAGGGACCAGCACAAAATGACACAGTATGTCCCCAGGAACAAAGAGGAGGCTGGGAGCCAGTCTAGCAAGGCGTTTGAGGTATTAGGAACACACGCAGATACAGTCAAGCAACAACACAACCAAGCTCACATTCTGAATTCAGTGAAAATAGCCTTCAAAAGTGTAGATTAAATAAAACCCTTTAAAATATACAAAGACACGGGGCTGGAGAGATGGCTCAGCAGTTAGGAGCACGAGTGCTCTTCCAGGGGTCCCAAGTTCAATTCCCAGCACCCACATGGCAGCTCACACATGTCTGTAACTCCAGTTCCAGGGGATCTGACACCCTCACATAGATAAACATGCAGGCAAAACAGCAACGTATATAAATAAAAATAAATTAAAAATATATATATATACAAAGATCAAAAGTATTCATCATCAGCATGCTTAACTAAAAGAACTGTTAGAGACAATCAGTTGGCAGAAAAATAGTATTCCATAAAAAGGAGAAAGGCGCCCAGTCTCTAGACTCTTCTCAATACGGTGTCAAAGTCTTAGCAATAAGACAAAGAAAGAAAGGAAAGGGTTACCAAAGGAAAGGAAGAGGTTAAATTATCCCTATTTGCAGATAATACAAATCTGTACTTAAGAGATCCTACAGGCCTCACCAGACAACTTTTATTGTTTTATTTTATACATGCATTTACTGTGTGGAGAGGTCAGAGGATAACTTGTTGAAGTGGATTCTCTGCTTCCAGAAAACTTACAGGTCTGATAAACACTTTCAGTAATGATGCAGGAAACAAAATTAACATACAAAATCAGTTACTTTTTTACATACAAATAATAAACTTCCTGAGAAATTAAAGTAAAACTATACCATTCAGCCATAGCTTAAAAATGTACAAGAGCTGGACAGTGGTGATGCACACTTTTAATCCCAGCACTCAGGAGGCAGAGGCTAGCCTGGGCTACAGAGTGAGTTCCAGGACAGCCAGGGCTACACAGAGAAACCCTATCTCCAAAAACCAAAAGCTAAAAAAGAAAAAAAAATACAAAGAATGTGTTCATATATGAGTGCCTCAAATAAAAATTATAAATACCAAAGCAAAGCTAACCAAGAAATGGTCAGACGAAAGACCTCTGCAATGAAATGTTAAGATAATGACAGCATGGCTGGAGAGAGGGTTTGTTTGGTAAAGTGCTGGTGGTGCAAGCATGAAGGCCTGAGTTTGATACTCCAGAACCCATATAAAAAGCCAAGCATGGTCATGTGTGCCCGTAGCCCCAGTGCCGGGGAGGTAGGGACAGGGAGGTCCCCAGGACTTGATGGCCAGCCAGTTTATCGGAATCATCAAGTTCAGGTTTAGGGAGATAGAGACCCTGTGTCAAAAAGCAAGGTGAGAACAACTGAGAGAGACCTCAGCTGTCAACCCCTGGCCTCTGCACACACAAGCACACACATGAACATGTGTACACACACAGATAGACGCACACGAGATACTAACAAGGCAGTGACAGCAGATGCAGGAAGCAGAAAGACTTTCCATGTTTTGGGATGAGTAAATTAAGTATCATACTGTGACACGGTTACCTTGCCAAAAGCACTCTACAGACGTAATGCAATCCCTGTGAAAATTCCATTGACATTCTTCACAGAACTAGAAAGAAATATCCTGAAATTTAAGGGAAGCCCAGGAGATCAAGGTAGCCAAAGCAGCCCTAAGCAGAAAGAGCAGTGCTGAGGAATCCTAACACCAGACTTCAAATTATCCTACAGAGCCATAGGGACCAAGACAGCATGGTAATGGCACACAGACATACATGTAGGACAGCAGAACACTCTAGAAGACCTAGAGTAAACCCAGATGGTCACAGCTACCCAATTTTAGACAAAGGTGCCAAAAATATACACTGGAACAAAAGATGGTCCATTCAACAGCTAGTGCTGGCAAAATGGATGAAAATTCACCTGCAGAAAAATCACATTAGATCCATATCTCTCATTCTTCATAAAAATCAATTCAAATTATATTAAAGACCTTAATTTGAAACCTGAAATGCTGAAACTACTAGGGGAAAACACTTCAAAAATATTGGTACAGGCAAGAACTTTCTGAGGAAGATTCAAATAACACAGGAAATAACCTGAAGGATTGGCAAATGGGGTTACATAAAATTAGTTTTCAAATCTTCATCTATATATTTAGTGTGTGTGTGTGTATGTATGCATTTTCATGTCATTGTGTGTGTGTGTGTGTGTGTGTGTGTGTGTGTGTGTGTGTGTATGCCCATGTCATCGTGTGTGTTTGGAGATTGACAGGAACAAATTAAACGTTGGCTAAAATAAATTTGCCTTAAGTATAAACAACGGAAAAGGATGCATCATGCTACTCTAACCAAGGAAGCTGGCGTAGCTAAAAATAGAAGAAAAAGGAGGTTTCCATCAAAGGAATATTCTCAATGGTGAAAGATAATCCATACTATACGAAGGTACCAATTCATTGGTAGAACATGACGATGTTAAAAGTTTAGGTTCCCAATAACACATTTTATCTAAAACACACAAAGTGAAACACACAGTGC